>NC_034191.2:71590825-71795825 GCF_002021735.2 Oncorhynchus kisutch | reverse complement strand
GTGTTGACTTAAGACTTTCTGTTTAGCAATGACCAACAAGCAACTTGACAGAGCTTGAAGAATGTTTAAAAGTAATAAATGGGCAAATATTGTACAATCCATGTGTGCAAACCTCTTAGAAACTTACCCAGAAATACTCTCACCTGAAAACCCTACAAAATGTACCTCTAACATGTATTGTCTCAGGGGGGTGAATACTTATCTATTCAAGATATTTTTTAGTATGAAAAATAAAACAGGGGTAAATTATAATATACAGTCTATATTGCTCATAATTGACCCCTACCTTTGTGAGAAAAACTAAACAAAACCTCTTTCTCTGAGCAATTTTATTAGTATAAAAATAAATATTTCAAATATTGAACTATATTGTATGCCAATTGTTTGGGGGAAATTACATTATTTTATACTAATAAAATTGTTCAGAGGTAGAAATTGTGATTCGTTATTTTCTCAAAAAAGGTAGGGGTAAATTATTGACACCCCTAAAGATATTAATAAATTAAAACAGCAAAAAGTGTAGTATTTGGTCGCATATTCCTAGCACACAATTATTACATCAAGGTTGTGAATTTACAAACTTGTTGGATGCATTTGCAGTTCATTTTGTTTGCGTTTCAGACAATTTTGTGCACAATAGATATGAGATGGTAAATAATGCAGTTCTTTTTTATGCATTTCTCACTTTTACTATAAATAAGAATATAATATGTTTCTAAGAACTTCAAAATTAAAATGTCAACACTACCATGATTCCGGATGAACCTGAGTGAACCGTGAATAATGATGAGTGAGAATGGGGCGGCAGTGTAGCCTAGTGGTTAGAGCATTGGACTAGTAACCGAAAGGTTGCAAGTTCAAATCCCCGAGCTGACAAGGTACAAAATCTGTCGTTCTGCCCTTGAACAGGCAGTTAACCCACTGTTCCTAGGCCGTCATTGAAAATAAGAATTTGTTCTTAACTGACTTGCCTAGTAAAATAAAGGTAAAAAAAATAAAAAATATTTAAAAAAAGTTAAAGGGCCAAATGATGGTAATGATGTTGCAAATTAAAGAAAATGTTATTTGTCACATGCTTCGTAAACAACAGATGTGAGCATACAATATAGCTCAGAATTTGAATGATTTATTTTACATATTCAATATTAATCATCTTTATCAACGGTGTCAATCATTTCGGACATCAATGTATTTTGAAAATTCTGTTTTACCGTGATAAAAAAGTAAGAAACCGGGGCCTCCCGGGTGGCGCGGTGCTAGCAGTGTCACCAGAGACTCTGGGTTTGAGCCCAGGCTCTGACGCAGCCGGCCGCAACCCGGGAGGTCAATGGGGCAACGCACAATTGGCCCAGCGTCGTCCGGGTTAGGGAGTGTTTGGCCGGTAGGGATGTCCGTGTCTCATCGCGCATTAGCGACTCCTGTGGCGGGCCAGGCGCAGTGCACGCTTACCAGGTCGCCAGGTGCACGGTGTTTCCTCCGACACATTGGTGTGGCTGGCTTCCGGGTTGGATGCGCGCTGTGTTAAGAAGCACTGCGGCATGGTTGGGGTGTGTTTCGGAGGACGCATGGCTTTCGACCTTTGTCTCTCCCGAGCCCGTACGGGAGTTGTAGCGATGAGAAAAGATAGTAACTACTCACAATTGGATACCACAAAATTGGGGAGAAAAGAGGGTAAAATGTAAATTGTAAAAATTAAAAATGTAAAAGTAAGATACCCGGAAACTACTCATCTGGCAACCTGCTGAAAGGATGTCAGCAATAGTTTGGGTAAAGTTGATTATTTCATAACGAGGACAGCAATTCATTTGTGAGGCGCACTACATGGCCAAAGCGGGATGAGAAAAGAAGCCCAATAAAAACTTCCAAACGGTCAAGGGGTGACATCCAACGTTGTGGTATATATTCACTTATTGCTCACTTGTAAACTATAAATATTACTACATTACTAGCTCAAACACCTAATCTGCAAAAATGACAAGTTAATTAGTGGGTGATGGTGATTTCAGAAGGGGGACAAAAAACATAGGCTACATTGCCCTCCCTAAACTGATAGTGGTGGTCATCTGGTGGTAGATGCCTAGTCTCCCTTATGGCTCAGATCAGGTGCCTACAAAGTCCATACACATACATAATAATAATTATTTATTATTATTTTTAACGCACAAATAAAAACCATCAAGCGCTATGATGAAACTGGCTCTCATGAGGACCGCCACAGTAAAGGAAAAGTTACCTCTGATGCAGAGGATAAGTTCATTAGAGTTACCAGCTTCAGAATGCAGACAAAATAAATGCTTCAGAGTTCAAGTAACAGACACATCTCAAATCTGTCGTTCTGAACAGGCAGTTAAACCTACTGTTCCTAGGCCGTCATTGAAAATAAGAATTTGTTCTTAACTGACTTGCCCAGTTAAATAAAGTTTTTTTTTTTTTAAGGCAAAATGTGACTACTTTGAAGAATCTCAAATATAATTTAACACTTTTTTGGTTATTCCATGTGTTATTTCATAGTTTATATGTCTTCACCATAATTATACAATGTAGAAAATAGTAAAAATAAAGTAAAACCCTAAAATGAGCAGTTCACGTTTGAACTGGAATTGTTCCTAAAGATTTGAAAATTGCCAAAGCTTTTATTATAAATTATCTCCCTCTATAAATCTGAGGATCCAAGATCTTTCACAAATTAAAATAGCCTATTATCTGTAGTATCATGTTTTTCTAAAATCCTAGAATAATTGGTGTATAAGAGAATGTTCAAACATTTCAAATGAACACTGTATTCTACGAGTACCAATATTGTAAAAACTCGTAAAATCTACTCCACAGATATGGCTCTTATGCAACTTGTGGATCAAATCTTTACAGCTCTTAACAAAGAATACAGTCTTGGCATATTTTTTTTGATTTATCCAACGCGTTTGACACAGTCAATCATGAAATATTACTTTCTAAATTGTATGAGATTATATATATATCTATCATTCTCTTTGCCGAGGATACCAATTTCATTTTATCACAATAATTTTGATTCACTAATTAATTAAGCTAACTTATGTATGGCCACATTTTCTGAATGGTTCCAGATCATTTGTTAATCTTCAAAATGTTAAAACATTATTGTATTAAATAGTAAGTAAATAATACATCTATAAAAATAAAAAAGAGCCAGAATCTAAATTGGTTGGAAATGAAATGGAACAAGTCACATCCACTAGATTCCTCTGAGTTCTAATTAATGAAAAGTTATCCTGGAAAGATCATATTACATTTGTCTGCAGCAAAGTGATGAAATCTGTAGGTATCATCAGAAAGATTAGTGGTTTGGTTCATCAGGCTTGCTTCCTAACTCTGTACTATAGCTTAATTTACCCATATCTGATTTACTGTAATAGTGTCTGGGCCAGTACATATGCCTCATACCCAGACAAATTACTCATCATACAAAATACATGTGCAAGACTAGCTGCCACCAGTATCTTGTCTATTTATGACATTAATGTACGTCAATTATACACTTTCATCTAGAAATACTCATACCTCCCAGACAGTTTACCTTTCAATGGATTCTTCCAGGTTCATTCTGACATCCATCTATATAACACACTGCAATAACCTTCACCCTCCCCACTGCCGCACCTCACAGCCAGTTCTCTATCAGATAAAGAGGTACCATACTCTGGAATTCTTATCTTCACATTGCCGAAAGCTCATCATCCCTCAATAACTTCAAGCGAAGAAAGGGGGTCAGCCTGATGAACCAAACTACCCAATAATCCCCTCTATGTAGCCAGACAGAAGCCACTCCTCAGTAAAAGGCACGACAACCCACTAGGAGTTTGCCTAAAGGACTCTCAGACCATGAGAAACAAGTTTCTCTGGTATGATGAAACTAAGATTGAACTCTTTGGCCTGAATGCCAAGCGTCACATCTGGAAGAAACCTGGCACCATCCCTACGATGAAGCATGGTGGTGGCAGCAGCATCATGCTGTGGGGATGTTTTTCAGCAGCAGGACCTGGAAGACTAGGATCGAGGGAAAGATGAATGGAGCACAGACCAGGGCAACAGGACAACGACCCTAGGAATACAGGAAAGACAACGCAAGAGTGTCTCTGAATGTCCTTGAGTGGCTGAGCCAGAGCCCGGACTTGAACCCGATCGAACATCTCTGGTGCGACCTGAAAATAGCTGTGCAGCGACGCTCCCCATCCAACCTGACAGAGCTTGAGAGGATCTGCAGAGAAGAATGGGAGAAACTCTACAAATACAGGTGTGCCAAGCTTGTACCGTCATACCCAAGAAGACACAAGGCTGTAATCGATGCCAAAGGTGCTTCAACGAAGTACTAAGAAAAGGGTCTGAATACTTATGTAAATGTGACACACTTGTTAAAAATAAATTAAAAAATTAAAAAACAACATTTTTACCCTGTCATGTATTGTGTGTAGCAAAAACAATTTAATCAATTTTAGAATAAGGCTGTAACAACAAAACGTGGAAATAGTCAAGAGGTCTGAATACTTTCCGAATGCACTGTATTGCACTGTTTTGAAAGGGAAAGATGCACATCCCTTACACGCTCTTGTCTCGGCCCGACGGTATTCCGTGTTGTGAAAGGTGTTAGGAGTGTTTCTTACCTTGCATCGCCAGCCATTGGTGGGGATGGATTCCATGGCAGGCTGGAGACAGAAGGTGTGATAGCCTTTGTCACACATGTCACACACCAGCATCTTGCTGTCCTCTCCCGGGTTCCTGAAAAACACACACAGTAGAGGGAAAGATGACACACACACACCTAATAATATGATCTCAGTGTACAAGACATTAGGAACACCTTCCTAATATTGGGTTGCATCCCCCTTTGCCCTCAGAACAGCCTCTATTCATTTGGGCATGGACTCTACAAGATGTCGAAAGCATTCCGCAGGGATCCTGGCCCATGTTGACTCCAATGCTTCTCACAGTTGTGTCAAGTTGGCTGGATGTCCTTTGGGTGGTGGACCATTCTTGATACACAACTGTTGAGCGGGAAAAACCCAGCAGCGCTGCAATTCTTGCCACACTCAAACCAGTGCACCTGGCACCTACTACCATGCCCCTGTCAAAGGCACTTACATCTTGTCCATTCACCCTCTGAATGGCACACATACACAATCCTTGTCTGAATTGTCTCAAAGCTTAAAAATCCTTCTTTAACTTCTTGGTGACTGGGGGGCAGTATTGAGTAGCTTGGATAAATAAGGTGCCCAGAGTAAATGAGTATATTTGGATAGAAAACACTGAAGTTTCTAAAACTGTTTGAATGATGTATGAGAGTATAACAGAACTCATATGGCAGGTGAAAACCTGAGAAAAATCCAACCAGGAAGTGGGAAATCTGAGGTTTGTAAGTTTTTCAACTCATTGCCATTCCAATATACAGTGTCTGTGGGGTAATTTTGCACTTCCTAAGGCTTCCACTAGATGTCAACAGTCTTTAGAACCTTGTTTGATGCTTCTACTATGAAGGGGGGCCGAACGAGAGGGGATTGAGCCAGGTGTCTGGCAGATTGTGACGCGCGGTCATGTGAAAGTTAGCTTGCATTCCATTTATTTTCTACTGACAAAGGAATTCTCCGGTTGGAACATTGAAGATTTATGATAAAAACATCCTAAAGATTGATTCTATACTTCGTTTGACATGTTTCTATGACCTGTAATATGGATTTTTCGTCCGACCTTTCGGCTAGACTAGCACGCGCATTTCGATTTGTTTACCAAACACCTTAACAAAAGGAGGTATTTGGACATAAATTATGAACTTTTTTGAACAAATCAAACACTTATTGTGGAACTGGGATTCCACAACATTTGGCTATTTTGGTCTCTGAGCGCCGTACTCAGATTATTGCATGGTATGCTTTTTCCGTAAAGTTTTTGGGGAATCTGACACAGTGGTTGCATTAAGGAGAGGTGGATCTAAAGTTCAATGTTTAATAATGTTTATTATGAGTATTTCTGTAAATTGATGTAGCTCTCTGCAAAATCACCCCATGTTTTGGAACTACTGAACATAACACGCCAATGTAAAATGAGATTTTTGGATATTAATATGCACTTTATCAAACAAAACATACATGTATTGTGTAACATGAAGTCCTATCAGTGTCATCTGATGAAGATCAAAGGTTAGTTTTCTGTGACTTGGTGGTGACCTAACATAATCGTTTGTGGTGCTTTCGCTGTAAAGCCTTTTTGAAATCAGACGCTGTGGCTGGATTAACGAGAATTGTATCTTTAAAATGGTGTAAAATATTTGTATGTTTGGAATTTTAATTATGAGATTGTTGTTTTGAATTTGGCACCCTGCACTTTCACTGGCTGTTGAGTGAGGTGGGACGCTACCATCCCGAATATCCCAGAGAGGTTAACCTGTCTCCTCCCCTTCATCAATACCGATTGAAGTGGATTTAACAAATGACAATGTTTTGTATATTCAGTGTATGAGACACTTATGGAGACACAAAAAAAGAGAAAAATGACACCCACCCACACACCTAATAAGCAACTAACACAAAAATCAGAGAAATTGGCAGGGTTGTAGTATGGATAGCACAAGAGTTTGTTTCCCGACCGTGTCGACAGACAACCTAACAAACCGTCAACTGTTGACTCTGGTCCTCCAGGGTCTCAGTGTCTATGGGCTCTTTATCAGTGACTCTTTTCGAGTCTGGGACTTGGACAATCGACTACATTCATTTATCAATGAAGTATGAGGAAGAAAAGAAAGCCAGCCAGACAGTTGCGAGTTTGAATTTAGTTTGTCAATGGGGGAGGTTCACATAGTAGGTTATGTTTAATACAATATATTTTATCACACACCACATTGTGAACAACACCTTTTTTTTAACAGTGTTTATAGGAATGAGAAAATAACATTTCCTTCAACAGAATCAAATTTGCTAAGCTTCAAGATTCAAAATTTGTTCAGCCAATCAAACCTGCCATTAAACTGAACCCGCAATCGAGAACAGTCCCTCTACGGCGGACTTTGGTTGGATTAACAATGTTTGAAGAATAAATCAAGAGACCAGAGCGTAAGATTTATGGTGTACGCATGTGTGTGTGCAGTGGAGGGTTATGATATTAGGGAAGAGGCTAGAGCCCTGAGATCTATCAAATCCCAGCAGCCTGTATTTCAGCTGACGCAAATCCAACCTGAATGAAAACATCATCTGAGATTTACAACTGTGCAGTGGAGTCATTACCGCCCGCGCACACACATCCCTAGATCACTCCGCGTCCCCCCCCCCTCCTGCCAATTCCAGAGTGCTCCATCTGGTAAAACTGCACTATACATTTCACTATGCTTTTCCCCCCTCTCTCTTCCTTCACAGTGCCTTGGGAGGCTAAGCACCATGATGCAGGGATCCAAAATAAGGTTGGGTGGAGGTGGGTGTGTATGTGTGCTTGCATTATGAGAGGATAGCAGGGGTATACGGTGGGCCTCTTGCCCCTACAGACGGGCCTCACCGTGGGCCTCTTGCCCCTACAGACGGGACTCACCGTGGGCCTCTTGCCCCTACAGACGGGACTCACCGTGGGCCTCTTGCCCCTACAGACGGGACTCACCGTGGGCCTCTTGCCCCTACAGACGGGACTCACCGTGGGCCTCTTGCCCCTACAGACGGGACTCACCGTGGGCCTCTTGCCCCTACAGACGGGACTCACCGTGGGCCTCTTGCCCCTACAGACGGGACTCACCGTGGGCCTCTTGCCCCTACAGACGGGACTCACCGTGGGCCTCTTGCCCCTACAGACGGGACTCACCGTGGGCCTCTTGCCCCTACAGACGGGACTCACCGTGGGCCTCTTGCCCCTACAGACGGGACTCACCGTGGGCCTCTTGCCCCTACAGACGGGACTCACCGTGGGCCTCTTGCCCCTACAGACAGGCTTCACGGTGGGCCTCTTGCCCCTACAGACAGGCTTCACGGTGGGCCACTTGCCCCTACAGACAGGCTTCACGGTGGGCCTCTTGCCCCTACAGACAGGCTTCACGGTGGGCCTCTTGTCCCTACATTCAGGCTTTACAGTAGGCCTCCTGCCCCTACACACAGGCTTTACATTAGGCCTCCTGCCCCTACATACAGGCTTTCAGTTCCCACAATCTCAGATGTCATCTCTTTCAACATTAAGAGCTTCTGTTAACTTCTGTCCATGATTGACAGGCTATGACACGCAAATGCTATGGAGATGAACCTGCATGTCCCACGTGGGATTCCATGTCAAATCAACAAGCACACCAGAGACTAGCGTGGTGATTATCACCCTACCAAAAACATGGCCTTGGTCCATGAAATTAACATTTTCATTTTTGACCATGCCGAGTTCAGGAAACTATAAAAATCATTAAAAGCCCAGCTTCAATGGAGACAACTTTAGGTCACGCTCTGTTAGTTTTCGATTACTTCATTTGCTGGCCCCTGGAGCATTTTGAATCGTAATATCTCTGCAAACATAGTCACCACCGTCTTTCATCTAATCTTTACTATATACACAGGCTTACACCTTGACATATTCCACATTTTGTTATAATTTACAAGTATTCACAACCGAGTCAATACATGTTATAATCACCTTAGACAGTGATTACAACTGAGTCTTTCTGGGTATGGATTGTACAATATTTGCACATGATTATTTAAAATATTCTTTAAGCTCTGCTAAGTTGGTTGTTGTTCATTGCAAGACAGCCATTTTCAAGTCTTGCCATTTTAAGTCCAAACTGTAACAAGGCCAAACATTCAATGTTGTCTTGGTAAGCTACTCCAGCATATTTTTGACCTTGTATTTTAGTCTATTGTCCTTTTAAAAGGTGATGTTGTCTCAAAGTGTCTGTTGAAAAGCAGACCAGAAAAAATATAGTTTTTTGCTTAAAAAGAAAAGGAATGAAGCTAAGCACAGGCAAACAAACTCTGCAGTCATTGCAGATGACAAGAATACCCATAACATGATGCAGCCACCACCATGCTTGAAAAATATTAAGAGTGTTACTCAGTGATATGTTTTGGGTAAACACAACACAACGCTTTGTATTCAGGAAATTAAGCAGATTTTTTTTGCCAAATGTTTTGCAGTATTACTAAAGTGGCCTTATTGCAAACAGGATGCATATTTTAGAATACTTTTATTCTGTACAAGCTTCCTTTTCCCTGTCTTTTATGTTCGTATTTTGGAGAAACTACAATGTTCTTGATCCATCGTCACAGCCATTAAACTCTAACTGTTTACATACAGTTGAAGTCGGAAGTTTACATACACTTAGGTTGGAGTCATTAAAACTCGTTTTTCAACCACTCCACAAATGTCTTTTTAACAAACTATAGTTTTGGCAAGTCGGTTAGGACATCTACTTTGTGTATGACAAGGTATTTTTCCAACAATTGTTTACAGACAGATTATTTCACTGTATCACAATTCAGGTGGGTCAGAAGTTTACATACGCTAAGTTGACAGTGCCTTTATACAGCTTGGAAAATTATAGAAAATGATGGCATGGCTTTAGAAGCTTCTGATAGGCTAATTGACATTATTTGAGTCAATTGGAGGTGTACCTGTAGATGTATTTCAAGGCCAACCTTCAAACCTAGTGCCTCTTTACTTGACATCATGGGAAAAATCAAAAGAAATCAGCCAAGAGCTCAGAAAAAAAAAATTGAGACCTCCACAAGTCTGGTTCATCCTTTGGAGCAATTTCCAAATGCCTGAAGGTACCATGTTCATCTGTACAAACAATAGTACGTAGGTATAAACACCATGGGACCACGCAGCCGTCATACTGCTCAGGAAGGAGACGTGTTCTGTCTCCTAGAGATGAACGTACTTGTGCGAAAAGTGCAAATCAATCCCAGAACAACAGCAAAGGACCTTGTGAAGATGCTGGAGGAAACAGATACAAAAGTAACTATTTCCACAGTAAAACGAGTCCTATATCGACATAACCTGATAGGCCCGCTCAGCAAGGAAGAAGCCACTGCTCCAAAACCACCATTAAAAAAGCCAGACTACGGTTTGCAACTGCACATGGGGTCAAAGTACTTGTGGAGAAATGTCCTCTGGTCTGATGAAACAAAAATAGAACTGCTTGGCCATAATGACCATCGTTATGTTTGGAGGAAAAAGGCGTAAGCTTGCAAGCCGAAGAACACCATCCCAACCGTAAAGCATGGGGGTGGCAGCATCATGTTGTGGGGGTGCTTTGCTGCAGGACAAACTGGTGCACTTCAAAATAAATGACATCATGAGGGAGGAAAATGATGTGGATATATTGAAGCAACATCAAGACATCAGTCAGGAAGTTAAAGCTTGTTCGCAAATTGGTCTTCCAAATGGACAATGTACAACTTCCAAAGTTGTGGCAAAATGACTTAAGGACAACACAGTCAAGGTATTGGAGTGGCCATCACAAAGCCCTGACCTCAAAATTTGTGGGCAGAACTGCTTGTGCGAGCAAGGAGGCCTACAAACCTGACTCAGTTACACCAGCCCTGTCAACTTATTGTGGGAAGCTTGTGGAAGGCTACCTGAAGCGTTTGACCCAAGGTAAACAATTTAAAGGCAATGCTACCAAATACTAATTGAGTATATGTAAACTTCTGACCTACTGGGAATGTGATGAAAGAAATAAAAGCTGAAAGAAATAATTATTCTCTACTATTATTCTGATATTTCACATTCTTAAAATCAAGTGGTGATCCTAACTGATCTAAGATAGGGTATTTTTAAAAGGATTAAATGTCAGGAATTGTGAAAAACTGAGTTTAATGTATTTGGCTAAGGTGTATGTAAACTTCCTACTTCAACTGTATACGTGCCCCGTTTCAGGAAACTAGGCGTATGTCATGGGTCACTAGTTCACAGGAGAGACATTTGAAAGTACAGAAATGCCTTCTCGAACATCTGAACTTCCATGTGCCTTAATAAGAAACTTGTGTGCCATCTGTAAATACCAATGAAATTGTTAAATTACAAGCCAAGTTGGTTAAGATACAGAAAAAGACAGAAACCTCATCTAGCAATGATTGGCTGAGATAATGAGTGAGCTGGACATGCCGAGAGATGAGTTTGGATTGGTCTGCCATATAGCACACTTCTGTCTATTTGAGCTGGTCAGAATGTGTCGGGTAATCCCGCCTAACGCGGCTTTATTTTTAAAGTATTGCATATTAAAACTTAACAAAAGACGTCACTGCAACAACTGTTTCAGAGCACTCTGGTCTGAGTGTACCAGAGTGCAGAATAACTGATTAATTTACGAACGCTGAACACCGATTGAATATGGTCGGTGTCATTAAACATTGACAAAAAAAGCTTCATTAAATTGTTTCCAGGAGCAGTTACAGTCACCAACGCTCTGGATAGCATGAAAACAGTTTATCCAGCTCCGCTAGGGCGAGTAAAATGGTCAGAGATTGGGTGGGGGCTAAAGTTTAAATAATTCAAATAAATGTTAAATTATTTGTACCTGGAATTTGTCTTTCAGTTATCAGTAGGATACGCCTGACTCTCCTCCACCAGTCATACAAGGAGAATGGTCTAATGCCTCCCATCAAAAAGAGAGCTGGCCCAAGCAAGCACAGGTTACACCTGAAGCATGAGGACTTGCAGTGAGTGCTGAACTTCAACAACTACTCAGAGGATAATGCAATAGTATTACCAGAACACCACTGGTGGAAACTGCTGCCATCCCACGTGACAAAAACAGCAGTGTGGCGTCTCCGCAAGGATTCGATGACAACACTTGGTATATAAAGCAAAAAAACGTTTTGATTATTTAATTGACCTCCCAACATGACTGGCACTGGTATTTTGTTTAGTCAAGCTGTGTGTCATTTTAACTTCCAGTTTCCAAGATTATGTTTCTGTATGCAGTGCTGCTGCTCTGAACATTTGTGGGTAAGTGAAACCTGACAATGATGCATTAAAATTATATTATGTTTAACATTGAATTTTCTTTTCATTAACTTATCTTAATGTTCTTTTGTTGTTGGCAGGTGCACTATCCTTCTGACCCTATGCAGCCAGGTCCCATCTACAGTGCCTTGCGAAAGTATTCGGCCCCCTTGAACTTTGCGAACTTTTGCCACATTTCAGGCTTCAAACATAAAGATATAAAACTGTATTTTTTTGTGAAGAATCAACAACAAGTGGGACACAATCATGAAGTGGAACGACATTTATTGGATATTTCAAACTTTTTTAACAAATTAAAAACTGAAAAATTGGGCGTGCAAAATTATTCTGCCCCCTTAAGTTAATACTTTGTAGCGCCACCTTTTGCTGCGATTACAGCTGTAAGTCGCTTGGGGTATGTCTCTATCAGTTTTGCACATCGAGAGACTGAAATTTTTTCCCATTCCTCCTTGCAAAACAGCTCGAGCTCAGTGAGGTTGTATGGAGAGCATTTGTGAACAGCAGTTTTCAGTTCTTTCCACAGATTCTCGATTGTATTCAGGTCTGGACTTTGACTTGGCCATTCTAACACCTGGATATGTTTATTTTTGAACCATTCCATTGTAGATTTTGCTTTATGTTTTGGATCATTGTCTTGTTGGAAGACAAATCTCCGTCCCAGTCTCAGGTCTTTTGCAGACTCCATCAGGTTTTCTTCCAGAATGGTCCTGTATTTGGCTCCATCCCATCTTCCCATCAATTTTAACCATCTTCCCTGTCCCTGCTGAAGAAAAGCAGGCCCAAACCATGATGCTGCCACCACCATGTTTGACAGTGGGGATGGTGTGTTCAGGGTGATGAGCTGTGTTGCTTTTACGCCAAACATAACGTTTTGCATTGTTGCCAAAAAGTTCAATTTTGGTTTCATCTGACCAGAGCACCTTCTTCCACATGTTTGGTGTGTCTCCCAGGTGGCTTGTGGCAAACTTTAAACGACACTTTTTATGGATATCTTTAAGAAATGGCTTTCTTCTTGCCACTCTTCCATAAAGGCCAGATTTGTGCAATATACGACTGATTGTTGTCCTATGGACAGTCTCCCACCTCAGCTGTAGATCTCTGCAGTTCATCCAGAGTGATCATGGGCCTCTTGGCTGCATCTCTGATCAGTCTTCTCCTTGTATGAGCTGAAAGTTTAGAGGGACGGCCAGGTCTTGGTAGATTTGCAGTGGTCTGATACTCCTTCCATTTCAATATTATCGCTTGCACAGTGCTCCTTGGGATGTTTAAAGCTTGGGAAATCTTTTTGTATCCAAATCCCGCTTTAAACTTCTTCACAACAGTATCTCGGACCTGCCTGGTGTGTTCCTTGTTCTTCATGATGCTCTCTGTGCTTTTAACGGACCTCTGAGACTATCACAGTGCAGGTGCATTTATACGGAGACTTGATTACACACAGGTGGATTGTATTTATCATCATTAGTCATTTAGGTCAACATTGGATCATTCAGAGATCCTCACTGAACTTCTGGGGAGAGTTTGCTGCACTGAAAGTAAAGGGGCTGAATAATTTTGCACGCCCAATTTTTCAGTTTTTGATTTGTTAAAAAAGTTTGAAATATCCAATAAATGTCGTTCCACTTCATGATTGTGTCCCACTTGTTGTTGATTCTTCACAAAAAAAATACAGTTTTATATCTTTATGTTTGAAGCCTGAAATGTGGCAAAAGGTCGCAAAGTTCAAGGGGGCCGAATACTTTCGCAAGGCACTGTACTTTCTATCTCCTCGCAACTGCAGTGCCCAAAACAAGAACAAGTTTGTGCTCTGGTACTGTGCCTGGCGGACCATGCACAAGCTCCACCACAGTTTTGACCTTCACTTCCTGATCACAGGCCACACAAAGTTTGCCCCTGACTGATGTGTGGGCATCAACAAGCAGCGCTTCAGAAAGAACAGAGTGAACACTTTGTCTGAGATTGCTGGTGTTGTGAAGGACAGCACTGTGACAGGGGTCAACATCCCACAGCTGTTTGGACTGGAGGATGGTACGGTGCTGGTGGAAAGATATGGCTGGCAACAACAACTGACTCCATACTTCAGACTGCTGCCACAGTTCAAGCAGTACCAGCACTTCAGGTGAATATAATTTCATTGCATTGTATGAGGTTCTTCTTCTCTAAACTTGGAAGGTGAATTGATGTTGTGGAATAATAGCGAAGACATCAAAACTATGAAATAACAAATGGAATCATGTAGTACCCAAAAAAGTGTAAAACATCAAAATATATTTTACATTTCAAATTATTCAAAGTAGCCACAATTTGCCTGGATGACAACTATACACACGCTTGGCATTCTCTCAACCAGCTTCGTGAGGAATGCTTTTCCTTTACTCTGTGGTCCAACTTATCCCAAACCATCTCAATTGGGTTGAGGTCAGGTCAGGTGATTGTGGAGGCCAGGACATCTGATGCAGCACTCCATCACTTTCCTTGGTCAAACAGCCCTTACACAGCCTGGAGGGGTGTTTTGGGTCATTGTCCTGAGCCAGATGTATCATAGCGAGTGATGACAATGCGCAATGCCAAACGTTGGCTGGAGTGGTGTAAAGCTCGCCGCAATTGGACACATGAGCAGTGGAAACGGGTTCTCTGGAGTGATGAATCACGCTTCACCATCTGGTACTCCAACGGATGAATCTTGGTTTGGTGGATGCCAGGAGAACACTACCTGCCCCAATACATAGTGACAACTGTAAAGTTTGGTGGAGGAAGAATAATGGTCTGGGGCTGTTTTTCATGGTTCGGGCTAGGCCCCTTAGACCCAGTGAAGTCAGGAAATCTTAACGCTACAGCAATGCCTAGTTAAATAAAAGGTTACATAAACATGTTTTTTTAAATACACACACTACCGTTCAAAAGTGTGGGGTCACTTAGAAATGTCTTTTTTTTTAAAGAAAAGCAAAAATTTTCCCCGTTAAAATAACATCAAATTGGTCAGAAACACAGTGTAGACATTGTTAATGTTGTAAATTGTTATTGTAGCTGGAAACAGCTGATTTTATATGGAATATCTACATATTCCCATTATCCACAACCATCACACATCTGTGTTCCAAAGGCACATTGTGATAGCTCATCCCAGTTAATAATTGTAAAAGGCTAATTGATCATTAAAAACCCCTTTTGCAATTGTTAGCACAGCTGAAAACTGATGTCCTGATTAATAACCTTTTTGGGATAGGGGGCAGCATGTTCACTTTTGGATGAATAGCGTGCCCAGAGAACTGCCTCCTACTCTGTCCCAGATGCTAATATATACACAGTATTAGTATTGGATAGAAAACACTCTGAAGTTTCTAAAACTGTTTGAATGATGTCTGTGAGTATAACAGAACTCATACGGCAGGCGAAAACCTGAGAAACTCCAACCAGGAAGTGGGAAATCTGAGGTTTGTAGTTTTTCAAAGCTTTGCCTACCGAGTACACATTGAGATATGGATGAGGTTGCACCTCCTAGGGCTTCCACTAGATGTCAACCGTCTTTTGAAACTTGAATGAGGATTCTACTATAAAGGAAGGGCTCATGTGACCTGTTTGAGTCAGTGGTCTGGCAGAGAGCCTTGGTCTTATGACGCACGCTCCCGACAGAGTGACCTCTCGTTCCAATGCCTATTGATATTTTATGTTAAAAATATCCTAGCGATTGATTCCATACATCGTTTGACATGTTTCTAAAGGACTGTAACGGAACTTTTAGTTTTTGTCTGGATGAAATGCTCGCGCCTCATGAAGATGTTTTACTGGGCTGAACACGCTAACAACAAGTGGCTATTTGGACATAAATGATGGAACTTTATGGAACAAATCAGTCATTTATTGTCGAACTGGTATTCCTGGGAGTGCCTTCTGATGAAGATCAAAGGTAAGTGGATATTTATGATGTTGTTTCTAACTTTGTTGATTCCAAAATGGCGGCTATTCCTCTGGCTGTTTTGGGTTCTGAGCGCCGTTCTCAGATTATGCTTTTTCCGTAATAAAAAAAACCTAATCTGACACAGTGGTTGCATTAAGGAGAAATCTTTAATTCTGTGAATAACACTAGTATCGTTTATCAATGTTTATTATTAGTATTTCTGCAAAATCACCCCATGTCTTGGAATCAAAACATAAGGCGTCAATGTAAAGTGAGATTTTTGGATATAAATATAAACATTATCGAACAAAACATACATGTTTTGTGTAACATGATGTCCTATGAGTGTCATCTGATGAAGATCATCAAAGGTTAGTGATTAATTTGATCTATATTTCTGCTTTTTGTGACTCCTATCTTTGGCTGGAAAGTGTTTTTTTGACTTGGCGGTTTTGTTAGCGTGTTTTCTTCAGTAATCCACAGGTTCAAATGCAGTCACAACAATCAGACAAAAAAACTAATTGTATCCGTAAAGTTCATAGAAACATGTCAAACGATGTTTATATTCAATCCTCAGGTAGTTTTCTTAGCCTAAATGATCTATAATATTTCAACCGGACAATAACGTCGTCAATATAAAAGGTAAACAAGAACTGCACTTGCGCATGAAAAAGCTCTGCGACACGGTAGGGTCCACTCGTTCAGACTGGCCTTACTTCCTCTTTTATAAGAATACAAGCCTGAAACGATTTCTAAAGACTGTTGACATCTAGTGGAAGGCATAGGAACTGCAAATGGAGTCCTAAGTCAATAAATACTGTAATGGCATTGAATAGAAAACTACAAAACCAAAATAAAACTACTTCCTGATTGGATTTTTTCTCAGGTTTTCGCCTGCTAAATCAGTTCTGTTATACTCACAGACACTATTTTAACAGTTTTGGAAACTTTAGAGGGTTGTCTATCCAAATCTACCAGTTATATGCATATCATATCTTCTGGGCCCGAGTAGCAGGCCGTTTAATTTGGGCATGCTTTTCATCCAAAATTCCGAATGCTGCACCCTACCCTAGAGAAGTTAAGGTCTCGGGGATGGGTGACCACACCACACGATGGCTACTATCAAACACAGCCTACTAGCACACACCGCCAACTAGCGCACACCGCCAACTAGCGCACACCGCCAACTAGCGCACACCGCCAACTAGCGCACACCGCCAACTAGCGCACACCGCCAACTAGCGCACACCGCCAACTAGCGCACACCGCCAACTAGCGCACACCGCCAACTAGCAAATACAGCCAATTAGCAAACACAGCCAACTAGCAAACACAGCTACTAATGCATACAGCTAACTAGCACAGTGGCTACTAGTGCATACAGTTAATTAACAAGCTCACATCTGGTAATTTATGCTACAGAGTCGACCCTTACCTGCAGGTCAAACAGACTTTGCACTCGGGGCACTGCCAGCCGGCCCTCTTCAGGGGGGTAACACCCACGTCCAAACACGCCCCGTGGTAGTGCTGCCCACACGCGGTACAGAAGAGCTGGTCCTGCAGGTCCCCAGCACTGTCACACAACAAGCACTTCACCTCCTCTTTAGCTGTGGGTGAGGAGAAAATAAATACTAAAAAGGGACAGTTTAGGAAAGGGACATAATATTAAAAAAGACAGTTCAGGGAGGCACTATATTAAAAAAGACAGTTCAGGGAGGCACTATATTAAAAAAGACAGATCAGGGAGGCACTATATTAAAAAAGACAGATCAGGGAGGCACTATATTAAAAAAGACAGATCAGGGAGGCACTATATTAAAAAAGACAGTTCAGGGAGGCACTATATTAAAAAAGACAGATCAGGGAGGCACTATATTAAAAAAGACAGATCAGGGAGGCACTATATTAAAAAAGACCGTTGAGGGAGGAACTATATTAAAAAGGGAAATTTCTAAATCGTTCAACGTAATATTAATAATCTCCAACACTACCCCAACTGGGGCTGGGCGATATATCAAATTAATTAGAATTGATCTTTTAGCGCAATATTCCAAAGGACTGTATTGCAAGAATCAAAAGGGTGAAGTGTGGTTATTTTTTTATGAGCGTTTGTTTCATGTTTTCTTTTTGGTCTCGTCTGCTCCTTTTGCTGTAACTGTGCACCTTCCCATTTACACACACATACCAAGCTCCTCCCCCTGCCACAACAACAAAGATGAGAGATCACTTTTTCCTCTCTGACAATTTTCCTCTCTGACTATTTGCAGAATCGGTCATACGGACACTGAAAGACATTGAGAATTTATTTTACTGTAAAGTTAAACTTTCTAACAATACCTATGTCTCCACTCCTCAAATTGCTCCCAGAACAGACACTGAAACAGTTAGACCACGTACTGCTAGTAGCATGTTAGCCAAATACTGCTATACTAGCGGTCTAGTCTATGTTTAATAAACGTGCTATAAGCATAAAACACAATTATATAAGGAATCGGCAACTTGTTCTCATTCTGAGAAATAAGGTAGGCCACTTGATTTCAACATCTGAACAAAGTGGACAGGCTAGCATGCTGTTCAAACAGGAGACGGACAGAAGGGTGTGTTTAAAACCATTCAACTGGTCTAGCAAACAAATCCAAGATGGCTAAACTTGAAATATAAAGATTAGCTGGCTACTCAGTAGCATGTGGCCTTGTGCTTGACAGATTGCCGATGAGGCCTGTGTCCTTGTTCTATAATGTCTGCTACAAGAAGTTAGTCAGTATTAGTTCATGTGCATTATGCATGGTTCTGGGTAAATTTGTAACAAAAAGGGGATTTTCATAGACAGACTTGAAAGCCAGATCAGTGATTATTATATTAGCCTAGGTATAATTCCAAAAGCCCTGAATTCATTAGATTATTGCTGACTGTTTGAAATGCAGTGTATATGATCTTTAAATTGTACAAAGCTTATTTAGATAAAACTTTCTTCTTTTAAATAGAGATATCGTAAATCGCCCATAAGGTTGAAAAAAGTATATATTTTTAGGCCATATCGCCAAGCCCGAACTTCAACATACAGTATGTGAAAATGCTGCGTTTATGTTTTGTAGTCAAAAGGAAGTTACGTTGTTCCAATGGCATCATCTGGTGTGCATAATGTGATCTTAACCAATTAGTAGACAATGACTATTCATAATTGGTTTGAAATCACGACACACATCAGATTATGCCATTGGGGAAAAAAATATTCAGTTTTGACACAAAACATAGAAACCTGTATACGATGATATTGGAGATGATAATATGAAGTAGAAAAAAGGTAAAGGAACATTTCACACAACAGATGACCTGGGATGTGGACTTGTTTCAACATGGGACCACATGTGAGGTTTGAAGGCCTCTGACAAAAATGTATTTTGGAGTGACCTGCCATGGACCATTAGGTTAACATTAGGCTAAAGGCTGCAAAAATGTTTACATACATTTCATCCAATGAGAAAGTAACATCACTTTGAATTTAACACACTGCAAAAACATACAAAGGGTGATTTGAGTGAATTTCATAATAGACATGACCGAAAGTATGTGGACACCAGCTCGTCGAACATCACATTCCAAAATCATGGGCATTAATATGGAGTTGGTCCCCCCCTTTGCTGCTGTAACATCATCCACTCTTCTGGGAAGGCTTTCCACAAGATGTTAGAACATTGCTGCTGGGACTTGCTTTCATTCAGCAATAAGAGCATTAGTGAGGTTGGCACTGATGTTTGGCGACTAGGCCTGGCTCGCAGTCGGCGTTCCAATTCATACGAAAGGTCTTCGATGGGGTTGAGGTCAGTTCTCTGTGCAGGCCAGTCAACTTCTTGCACACCGATCTTGACAAACCATTTCTGTATGGGGACATTGCCATGATGAAACAGGAAAGGACCTCCCCCCAAACTGTTGCCACAAAGTTGGAAGCACTGAATTGTCTAGAATGTCATTGTATGCTCTAGCGTTAATATTTCCCTTCACTGGAACTAAGGGGCCTTGGCCGAACCATGAAAAACAGCCCCAGACCACCAAAATGTATAGTTGGCACAATGCATTGGAGCAGGTAGCGTTCTCCTGGCATCTGCCAAACCCAGATTCATCCGTCGGACTGCCAGAACGCGTTTCCACTGCTTCAGTGTCCAATTGCGGCAAGCTTTACATCACTCCAGCTGACAGTTGGCATTGCGCCTGGTGATCTTAGGCTTGTGTGCGGCTGCTCGGCCATGGAAACCCATTTCATGAAGCTCTCGACGAACAGTTCTTGTGCTGACGTTGCTTCCAGAGGCAGCTTGGAACTCGGTTAGTGAGAGTTGCAACCGAGTAGAGGATTTTTATGCGTTACGCACTTTAGCACTCGGCGGTCCCGTTCTGTGGGCTTGTGTGACCTACCACTTCGCAGCTGAGCCGTTGTTGCTTCTAGACGTTTCCACTTCAATAACATCACTTAGCTGACCAGTGCAAATATTGCAGGGCAGAATTTTGTATTATTAATACAACTGTCAGCAATGAATTGGCTGAAATAGCCAAATCTACTCATTTGAAGGGTTGTCCACATACTTTTGTATAAATAGTGTACCTACGTGATACTCACTGACAATATAGCCTACACCAAGTCAAGGCTGTTTGTTTCACATCTAGTGTAATCCAGTTGTCCTCATTCTCCCAGTGGAACACAGGATCTATACTCACATGTTTGTGAGGCCAGCTGGAGGTGGTCAGGGCAGAGGAGGGTGTGTCGGCGCAGGTCCTGGAATGTTCCGGCGGCGGCAGCGCAGGGGAAATGGTACGAGCGGCAGCAGCCCTCCTCACAGCACTTGATGGATGCCCCAAGGCGCTTACAGAATGCACAGCACTGCAAAACAGAGAGAGAGAGCATGAGACAGCGAAAGAGAGAAAGACAATGATTAAGAAAGCTAGTTTGAATACTTAGTTTTTCCTGATTCACTCAATAACGCCTATAAGAAAACAACCTGGTCATTTTCGAGAAGAAACCAGGGGTATTCAGTGATTTGAAACCTTTTGAAAAGTTACAGATCGAAATGGAACAAGTCGAGCCTGACAATTGCCTTTCAAGGTGACAGGCAATCATATCGGTTCTATACAATACATTTCAAATCGGAACGTTCTGAACAGACCCCTGGTTGAGCTGATCAGGTTTTCAGGCATCGTGATTGGAGGCTGGAACCATATGCTTCATCTTTACGGCCAATTAACCACTGGCTCTATATTTCAGTTTCAGCACTTACTACAAGCTTTACAAAAATGTCATACTAATTCCCACGTTGACGACAATCGCTAGGTATTGACACATTTCAGCTCTAAACCCCCAGCCTAAAAAGCATTGGTGCTTTTACACATAAAATCTCATTATTTTTTTGTCAGGCCTCACCAGTGAAATGAAGAAAATAAAAGCATATTAGATTCAAAACCCAGGTTCAAATTGAAGCAAACCTCTGTAATAGTAGAGAATTGCGATTATAGTAAAAAACAAACAAATAGACTGCCTAAATGAGGTGCTCTGGTCAAGGCGAGCGAACCTGGCTCTAGCACCTGAATATACATTGACATTTCCGTGGCCAGAGAATGCGAGTTCTCCTTTAAATAATGAAAACTGTCAAGAGTCGAGAAAGAATGGGGCCTTCAAGTTAAAATGGTTTAAGTCAGCACTTCTGTTGTTCACTTTCTCCTTCTCTTCAGCTTTCTCTGCCTCTCCTTAGTTCTAGCAAACCCTTGTCAGAGGGTTTAGTTTAGTCTTATTATTCAAGTCAATGTTCTGTAATTCTATTGATATGCTTACTATACCCATCAAGTCCCTTGAGATGGCATAGGGAGTAATGAAGGAAAAAGTGATCCCCTTCAAAATGACACCAACCTCTCTTCAAACCTTAATCCTCCGTTGTTTTGTTGAAAATAATAATCAAGCAAGACTGCTGTAATCGCATCACAGTGTGGTACATGGTTCTCTTTCATAATCTACGCTAAAGCAGAAATATAAAACAATGTGTAACTGGAATGTTTCCATCTCGCCATACTGGCTTGAGCCCACTTCTCCCACAACGCCCCAAAGAGTAATAGTTGAGTCAAAATGATAGTGGCCCACCTCTACAAACCCTCCCTCCCTCTACAAATAGCTAAAATGGCTACTGTCCAAATGGACCAAACCAGAGAGGAGAAATGCAATGGATGGATATCTGGTCCAGTGCTACTTAGAATAGAACAACAAGTTGGACCGGCCTGGTATCACATAACCGTTGTTTCACCATTGTGCTAACCCAAACCGTACTGTGCTGGCTTGGAAATGTTCTTTTCACATTGTCCTTTCCAGGACGGTTCCAGCCACTTTGGTGGAAGCGTAACCAGGGAAGCACAGTACAGCTTGGCTCGGTAGTATGAAGAGGGTAATTATAAAATTGCTTCTTCCAGTTAATGATAAGCACGCACACATTAAGAAACTGACCGTAAAAAAACATCTAAGTGATTGATGAGGAATTCAAAAACTGCACAAAGGGAATGGCAAATAAGTCTGGCTGCACAGATGATTGGCAAACATACTGTAATTGACAATGACTTTTTCATTGGCAAGATTAGCAAACTTAGGCATAACATGCCAACAAACTGAACCTTCCAATCCATGCATTAACGAAAAATTATGAAAGACAAGCATTGTAATTTCTAGTGTGGAAGGGGTGTAAAAAAAAAAAGATTGTTGTCTATCAATAATGACAACACCTGGTACTGAAAACTTGGATGCAAAATGACTGAAGATGGTAGTGATCTACACTGAGAAACACCTTTGTAATATTGACTTCAGAACAGCCTCAGCCTTCGTTCTACTAAGCGAACATATGGAATTGTTTAAAGATAGTCAAACCAAGGATCATTCAGCCATTTGATTTAGAATTTTAAGATCACTTATGGTATCAAACAATATATATATATATATATATATATATATATATATATATATATATATATATATATATATATATATATATATATATATTTGATGACCATTGAATATGTCATTAATGCTATTAGCCCATAGAAACACATTGAATAACAGATTCCTGACATGGTACAGATGTTACCTGCCCAAAAATTTAAAGGAAGTTTGTTCTGATGTGTCCGTCCTATATCTGAGAGATATAAGAAAGACCAGGAAACTATTTATATACTGTATTATTTTTGTTTTACAGGTATTGAACCCCTTATTTTAGCAATCTCCATATATACTTCAGTTCATTTTTTAAACTGGTACTGGGGACTTTCAGACGAGCCTCTTTTCAGCTTCTATCTCAAGGCCATTAGACTGTTAAACAACCACCACTAGCTCATTAGAGGCTGCTGCCTATAGGCATAGACTAGAAATCACTTGCCACTTTAAGGAATGGAACACTAGTCACTTAATGTTTACATATGTGGCATTACTCATCTCATATGTATATACTGTATTCTATACTATTCTACAGTATCTTAGTCCCTTAATAATGTTTATATATCTGGCATTACTCATCTCATATGTATATACTGTATTCTATACTATTCTATGGTATCTTAGTCCCTTAATAATGTTTATATGTCTGGCCTTACTCATCTCATATGTATATATGGTATTCTATACTATTCTATGGTATCTTAGTCACTTAATATTTACATATTTGGCATTACTAATCTCATATGTATATACTGTATTCTACGGTATCTTAGTCACTTAATATTTACATATTTGGCATTACTCATCTCATATGTATATACTGTATTCTATACTATTCTACGGTATCTTAGTCCGTTCCGCTCTGACATCGCTCGTCCATATATGTATATATTCTTTATTCATTCCTACTTAGATTTGTATGTATTGGGTTTATGTTGTGTAATTTGTTAAATATTACTGCACTGTCGGAGCTAGAAGCAGAAGCATTTCACTACACCCGCAATAACATCTGCTAATCATGTGTATGTGACCAATAAAATTTGATTTGAATCTTGTGGGCATCCTAGAGGAAAACAACCGACATGTACGTGAGAGAATCACCTTTCCACAGAGATGTGTAGCCCAAACTGTTCGGATGATACAGACAGAAGTTGGCAAAAGAGGCTGCTGTGATATCAGATGATTCCTGTGATGCTGTTCTTTCTACAGAAGGGTGATAGTAGTTTGCAGAACAAAGCATTCGGAGGCTACAGACGTTTTGGTGAGAAGACTGATTTTCAGGATGCCTCATGGTCTGACGAACACTGCAGATGCCTCTAGCTTAAACAGATGGATTTTGATGGGGATTTCATCATGATAACTATATTTCCGCGGGGCCACGGAAATTGTAGGAGGAGGGTTAGCCCGTCTCCTCCCCTTCATCGACACTGATTGTGTCAGAACTACAGGGAGTCAAATCAAACTTTGTCACATGCGCCAAAAACAAAGTGTATACCTTAACATGAAATGCTTACTTACAAGCCCTTAACCAACAGTTCAGTTCAAGAAGAGTTAAAAGATTTACCAAATAGGCTAAAGTAAAAAATAATCAAAAGTAACACAATAAGAATAACGAGGCTATATACAGGGGGTACCGGTCGGTACAGAGTCAGTGTGCGAGGGTACAAGTTAGCTGAGGTAATTTGTACAAGTAGCTAGGGGTGAAGTAACTATGCATAGACAATAAACAACGAGAAGCAACAGTGTACAAAAGGAAGGGGGGGGTGTCAATGTAAAGAGTCCGGTGGCAAATGTATTAATTGTTCAGCAGTCTTACGGCTTGGGGTAGAAGCTGTTGAGAAGCCTTTTGGTCCTAGACTGGGTGCTGAAAGAAGTTGATAATAAGGAGGTACTGGGAGCTGTTCTGTTAAGACTTCAGTGCAAGGTTTTGACATTATCAATCATAGTCTGCTGTTGAAAAAAAAATGTGTGTTCTGGCTTTACATCCTTTGTCATATTGTTGGTCGATAGTTACCCACCTATCAGAAAACAGAGAGTATTCTTTATTAATGGAAGCCTCTCTAACACAAAGTAAACCTTGGCCTCTTACTTTCTCTTATTTTTACTAATGACCACTAACCTTGAGTAAAGCCTGTGTGTCTATGTACGCTGATAACATTAGATACCACAGCCAGTGAAATTACTGCAACACTTAAAGAGCTGCAGTCAGTTTTAGAATGGGTGGATAGTAATAAGTTCATCTTAAATATATCAAAAACAAAAACCATTGTATTTGGGACAAATCATTTGCTAACCCTAAACATCATCTAAATCTTGTAATGAATAATGTGGCAATTGAACAATTGGAGGAGACTAAACTGCTTGTCTAACCCTAGATTGTAAACTGACATTTCAGCTAGCGACTGGAACGAGCTGAAACAAGCACTCAAACTGGACAGTTTTATCTCAATCTCTTCATTCAAACACTCAATCATGGACACTCTTACTGACAGTTGTGGCTGCTTTGTGTGATGTATTGTTGTCTCTACCTTCTTGCCCTTTGTGCTGTTGTCTGTGCCCAATAATGTTTGTACCATGTTTTGTGCAGCTACCACGTTGTGTTCCTAGCATGTTGTTGTTATGTTGCTACCATACTGTGTTGTCATGTGCTGCTGCCATACTGTGTTGTCATGTGCTGCTGCCATGCTATGTTGTCGTCTCAGGTCTCTCTTTATGTAGTGTTGTCTCTCTTGTCATGACGTGTGTTTTGTCCTATATTTAGATTCAATTTATTTTTTATCCCAGCCTCTGTCCCCGCAGAAGGCCTTTTGGTAGGCCGTCATAGTAAATAAGAATGTGTTCTTAACTGACTTGCCTAGTTAAATAAAAGGTCAAATAAAAATACAAAATTCAACAGTAGCTAAGATGGAGACATCACAATCAACCAAACAAGTCCAACAGGCCCTAGTTTATCACACCTGGTCTACTGCTCAGTTGTGCCACAAAGGACACAGGCAAATTACAGTTCAACCAGAACTCAAATGTACATGGAAGGCTAATATCAATCTCTCCTGACTCAAAGTCCTCACTACTCTTCCTGCATCGCTACTCTTCCTGCATCGCTACTCTTCCTGCATCGCTACTCTTCCTGCATCGCTACTCTTCCTGCATCGCTACTCTTCCTGCATCGCTACTCTTCCTGCATCGCTACTCTTCCTGCATCGCTACTCTTCTTTGTGAGAGGCATTGACATGTTTACAGCACTGAATTATCTGTTCAAACAGCGAACACACAGCTCAGAAACTCATACTCTATAAGACATGCCACCAGGGGTCTCTTCACAGTCCAAGTCCAGAACAGACTCTGAGAAAAACACAGTACTACATAGAGCCATGACTACATGGAACTCTTTCAAATCAAGTAACTAAATTGAGCACGGCACTACATGGACTGTGAAGAGGCACGCATACGCACACACACTAACACAAACACTCCACACACAAACTGTAATAATATTGAAATATTGTAAGATATTTTATACTGAAAATGTGTAGTAATAGAGCAATGTACATATGTATAATGCACAATGTCTAGTTTGATGTACCGTTTTATTTATGTAGGCCTATGATTTACCACGAGGTAGTGTTTTATTCCTGTTTGGACCACAGGAAGGTCAGCTAATGGGGATCCTTAATAAATACTAGTGACACAACACCATACTCAAGTACAACTTAGAAACCTGTTGATTTAACATTTTAAATATCTAGCAAAATGACAACATATCCAACTACCTAAAATATAACCTAACACGCTGCTATAGTGAGTTCACAATAACCTGTCCGTAGTCGTGTTGGACCTGTCGGCAGACATATCAATGAGTCAGTCGGGCATACAGTAATCCTTCCTCTCGAAAGCTGGCACCTCAACAGGAGATAAGGCGATGGCGTCTTAAAAATCAGGGCTACATTGTAAGGGTCTGAAAGATTATCCTGATGTCCTAATGCCAGGGTTTTTTCATGGCTCACTGCAAAACCCTGTCAACTCACACTGGAGGGGCAGAATACCACTGGTGGAAAGGGAGGGAGGGAACTGCCTGAGCAACCAACACACAGCCTGCCGGCCGAAAAACAATGGTGTTTCTGTAGTGCTATTAGCACAAGATCTCACACACACACTATGTATAGTTAGATACACACTCATCCATAAGGTACACAGTGCCTTTAGAAAGTATTCATACCCCTTGATGTTTTCCTCTCACCCACCTACACACAATACCCCATAATGACAAAATACATAAATATTTGCCATTTTTTTATTTACATAAGTATTCACACACTTGAGTCAAAAAGCACCTTTGGCAGTGATTACAGCTGTGAGTCTTTATGTAAGTCTCCAAGAGTTATGCATATCTGGATTGTACAATATTTGCTCATTGTTCTTTTAAAAAATCTAAATGCTCTGTCAAGTTTATTGTTGCAAGACAGCCATTTTCAAGGGTTGGCATAGATTTTCAAGACGATTTAAGTCAAAACTGTAACTTGGCCACTCAGGAACATTGAACATCATCTTGGTAAGCAACAAATTTGACCTTGTGTTAAAGTCTATGGTGGTTTTAAAAGGTGATTTTGTCTCCCAGTGTCTGTTGAAAGCAGACTGAAAAGGTTTTCCTCTAGGATTTTGCCTGTAATTATAGCTTAGATTTTTTTATCCTAAAAAACTCCCTAGTGTTTGCCGATGACCAGCATACCCATAACATGATACAGCCACCACCAAGCTTGAAAATATGTGGTACTGAGTGGTGCATTGTGTTGGATTTGGATATTTTGGAATATTTGTATTCTGTACAGGGTTCCTTCTTTTGACTGTCATTTAGGTTAGTAAGTGGAGTAACTACAATGTTATTCATCTATCCTCAGTTCTCACATCACAACCATTAAACTCTAATTGTTTTCAAAATCACCATTGGCCTCATGGTGAAATCCCTGAGCAAATTCCTTCCTCTTCTGCAAATCATTTACGAAGGATGCCTGTATCTTTGCAGTGACTAGATGTATTGATACAGCAGACAAAGTCTAATTTATAACTTCACCATGCTCAAAGGGATATACAGCGTCTGCTTTTTTTAATGTTTACATATTTACCTATTTGTGCCCCTCTCTGCGAGGCATTGAAATACCTCCCTGGACGTTGTGGTTGAATCTGTGCTTGTAATTCACTACTCGATTGAGGGATCTTACAGATAATTGTATGTGTGTGGTCATTCAAAAGTCATGTCAACCACTATCATTGAACACAAGTCCATACAACTTAAGTGATATATTAAGCACATTGTTACTCCTGAACTCATTTAGGATTGCCATAACAAAGGGGTTGAATACTTATTGCCTTAAGAGATTTGAACCTTTCATTCCTTATTAATTTCTGGAATGTTCGACAAACAAAATTCCACTTTGACATTATGGACTATTGTGTGTAGAACAGTGACACAAAACGTACATTTAATCAATTTCAAATTCAGGCGGTAACAACAAAATGTAGAAAAAGTCAAGTGCGAAAATTTTCTGAAGGCACTGTACATACTTGTCAATAAGACACTCACACAAAAACTCAAGTGTACGTGCACACACACACACACACACACACACACACACCAGCCTGACATTTCAGCTGACAGCTAAAGGAGCAATCTGCCGATAGTGTTGCTGATTTAGGGTGTAAATGCAATCAGGCGAACATGACATGGAGGTGAGGATGGCATGTGTGTGTGGGTAGTGCGTGCGTCAGCAGTGTATGAATTTCAGAACTGGGTGAGTGTATAGCAGGCTGCAGCATCTGAGTGTACATGTGTACAAATAAAAATCTATGTGAGGTGCATTACAGTGTGTGTGTGTGTGTGTGTGTGTGTGTGTCAGGGATTCCGTTAGGAAAATATGACGCTGGACATTTGACTGGCAGCATTTTAAATTTCCCAGACATTTGAGAAATGTACCGGACCCACATGATGACTTGGATGCATAAACTGATTAGTGCTCAGAATGACAGATTTAGATTATAGTATTTCAGATTTGACAGAACAAGTTGAGAGGATGCAACGATGTGCAGTGATTCTTAACAGATTCTGATGTTAGAAAACCTAATTTACTTTGTCAGCCAACAAGACGAGTAAAGAACAGCAAAATCAGTAGCCTACTGTAAATTCATCTACTATCCCCCATAGTAAAAAAGTTGACCTATTCTATGCCGGCCTAGCGATGGTTCTGTACTGCTGCAGCTCATTTCCTGGCAAATTTTACAAATAATAGATACAAACTATATACTGTAAATACTCATATACTTACTACTTTACAGTTGAAATTGAATTGAGAAGGTTTTGGGGATAGTATTTCTTTCAACCCAAAATACTTTAAATCATAACAACTGGAGTGATAGACAAATGTGCACACCACACAGGCAGACAGAGGCAATATTGCTGGAATTTAATTGGCAGATAGTGTGTTAGATTTGGCTTTTAAAGCCAATAGTGGCTAACCAGGGGTGGGATAATGTTGTGTTGATTAGATAGTAGTTGGGAGCTTGAAGTGTTTGATAGTTGTGAGATTTGTTTATGACAGTTTGTGGTGGAACACGTGAACATTGCATGTACTTTCAGAAATGTTTAGCAAGCTACTCATAGGAGTACTCATACTGGTAGCTCACGATCAACCTGTTGGAGACCCCTGCTATAGACCGATAAGCATGACCAGTCACATCTATCGATATCTATATTTTTGAGATGGCCACTCCAATACCTTGACTTTGTTGTCTTTAAGCCATTTTGCCACAACTTTGGAAGTATGCTTGGGGTCATTGTCCATTTGGAAGACCCATTTGCAACCAAGCTTTAACTTCCTGACTGATATCTTGATATTGCTTCAATAGATCCACGTAATTTTCCTCCTTCATGATGCCATCTATTTTGTGAAGTGCACCAGTCCTTCCTGCAGCAAAGCACCCCCACAACATGATGCTGCCACCCCCGTGCTTCACGGTTGGATTGGTGTTCTTCGGCTTGAAGCCTCACCCTTTTTCCTCCAAACGTCACGACGGTCATTATGGCCAAACATTCCTATTTTTGTTTCATCAGACCAGAGGACATTTCTCCAAAAAGTACAATCTTTGTCCCTATATGCAGATCCAAACTGTAGTCTGGCTTTCTTATGGCAGTCTTGGAGCAGTGGCTTCTTCCATGCTGAGCAGCCTTTCAGGTTGTTGATATAGGACTCGTTTTACTGTGGATATAGATATTTTTGTTCCCGTCTCCTCCAGCATCTTCACAAGGTCCTTTGCTGTTGTTCTGGGATTGATTTGCACTTTTCGCAACAAAGTACTTTAATCTCTAGGAGACAGAATGTGTTTCCTTCCTGAGCGGTATGACAGCTGCGTGGTCCCATGATGTTTATACTTGTGTACTATTGTTTGTACAGATAAATGTGGTACCTTCAGGCATTTGGAAATTGCTCTCAAGGATGAACCAGACTTGTGGAGGTCTACAATTCTTTTTCTGAGGTCTTGGCTTATTTCTATTGATTTTCCCATGATGTCAAGCAAAGAGGCACTGAGTTTGAAGGTAGGCCTTGAAATACATCCACAGGTACGCCTCCAATAGGTTAATTGACATCATTTGAGTCAATCAGAAGCTTCTAAAGCCATGACATCATTTTCTGGAATTTTCCAAGCTGTTTAAAGGCACAGTCAACTTAGTGTATGTAATCTTCTGACCCACTGGAATTGTGATACAGTGAATAATAAGTCAAATAATCTGTCTGTAAACAATTGTTGGAAAAATGACTTGTCATGCACAAAGTAGATGTCCTAACCGACTTGCCAAAACTATAGTTTGTTAACAAGACATTTGTGGAGTGTACGTAAACTTCTGACAACAACTGTATGTGTAGATAGATACATATATATCCATCCATATTTTGGAAAGCTGATAAAATAAATGTATATATTTATTTATTGTTTTTTACCGGCCAAAATCCAGCTATAACCAGCTAACAGAAACCTGCGTGTGTTAACCTCCAGATGTGCTTTCTCCTGACCTTTTCTGCTTCACACTCCAATGAGCCTTATTATAGTGCCAAAGATGACCTTTAACGGGGCCCCATCAGCTCTCACACACAAACACACAACTATAGCTGCATCGCCCTCAGCACAGACAACAAACCAACAATAGGATTTTTTAAATGCACTGTAACTGTGCCCAGACACACACACACACACTTAAGCTCAATCCCAATCATACAGTCAGCAGTGTAGTACATGGTACGTAAAAATGAGGCAAGTCATCGCATGCTGAGTCCCTCATGTAAGCAGTACTAAAAAAACTGTTGTACATGTTAAGATAGTTATATTTCAACTCAGCCAGCAATCAATATCAAGTCCTCACAGCAAAAGTACAAGCTAAAATATAGTGAATTAATTCACCTGTAATGTGGACTCCCTCCCCCACTTTGCATTGTGTTAAGTGTTAATGGAAAGTTCCGCTGAGCTAAATGACACAGTAGCGACACACTACTCTCAATCAATCCAATTTATTTAAAGCCCATTTTACATCAGTAAGATGTCACAAAGTGCTTATACAGAAACCCAGCCTAAAACCCCAGACAGCAAGCAATGCAGATGTAGAAACTCAGTGGTTAGGAAAAACGCTGCAAAAAAGGTCAGAACCTAGGAAGAAACCTAGAGAGGAACCAGGCTTTGAGGGGTGGCCAGTCCTCTTCTGGCTGTACTCAAATACTAATAAGACCCCCCCCCCCCCCCCATCACAAAAAAAGGGGGTGCCGGGACCTGCTGAACTACCCCTTTCAACCTCACACATCTTTATTAATGCCATTTATGATCAACCGTGAACATAATGAAGACAGTCCACTTACTTCCCGACGTTCCCCTTAAAATCAATTAGCCGGTTCGTAATCATAAATCACACAACAAGTTGTCAGTCAAAACATTGTGGGGGAATCGGTAGAGAAACACAGCTAACCTGAACACTAGGTAGAGTCATTGATTTCACCCCGACACCACGGTACAGTGTGTATGGTGGCCTGGAGACACGGTTCAAACTTTCCTTCAACCCCTTAATTATAACGCTGTCTTTCCACAGACCACCGTCATCATAATGACAGTGTGATTGAATGCTTATGACTGAATCTCCATGTCTTCACAGTCTTGGCTATATGGACATGAATACTGAGCTGGCAAAGACAGTGTGGTTGATTTTCTGGTCACTTGTTTAAAGACATTGAGGGCAAACACACGCAGGGTTGAATCCTAACAACCATACCCCAAAGTTTTTGTTCTGTCACCACTCACCTCTGTGCTCCCAGAGTCTATGGCTTTGTCCACATAGAGCAGCGAGTCCTGGGCCTCGCCGCGACATACCCCCTCGGACCAGGCGGCACAGTGCAGGTGGGCACAGCACTGGCCTGTGGGGTCAAACAGGGACTGGACGTTGATGTCGTCGGGGAGGCCGATCTGACCAAGCTCGTCCCAGAACTTGGGGGCCGGCTCCTCGCTGAAGGGGTCCGTGCTGCCGGGTGCCGAAGAGGAGTGCAGACCACTGTCCGGAGAGCTGACCCTGGGGAGAGAGACGGGAAAGGTCATGTTGAAGGTCCAGTTTATTCTCACCAACATAGCAGTTAATACAAACATGGCAAATTCCTTTCTAAATACACAAGAACATAAATTAATCTAAAGGGCAACGGACCTAAACTAAGAACACCAAACATCATGTAAAGCACCAAAGAAAAAACTGGCTAATTGAAAGAATCACGAGAGAGCCTGGTATCCAATTTAAAGGGAGAGCTTTGTGCATAGTCTGGGATTTACTGGATGTATGCGTCTGCTTGGGATGGGATTGCTGTCATTAAAAAATCAAATCAAAGTTTATGTCACATGACAAAGTACAGCAGGCGTAAACCACTCACTTACAAGCTCTTCCACAACCATGCAGAGTTCAATATCAGAGGTACCAAATTGAAAATTGTGGCGTCAGGTAGCCGTAAACCACGGTGGTTAGAGCATTGGGCCAGTAACCGAAAGGCTGCTGGATCAAATCCCCCGAGCTGACAAGGTACAAATCTATCATTCTGCCCCTGAACAAGGCAGTTAACGCATTGTTCCCCAGTAAGCTGTCATTGTAAATAAGAATTTGTTCTTAACTGACTTGCCTAGTTAAATCAAAGTAAATTTAAATTTAAATAAAAACACTAAAAGCTGTTATCCATGTATATGATCTTTAATTCAAACAGTGCTATGACACCATATCAAGGATAAGGAGTGCTCATTGACATGGTCACCACCACCATCCTCTCCTTCTGGAAGAAAGCATCGGGGTGGAGGTTGTCCCTTGGCTAATGCACAAGGACAGGTTGTTCGAGCCCACACAAGCACAAACATACTAGCTTGCTTGACACACACACACTAGCCAGCCTGAAACACACAATCTCTCTCCATCCCTGCCGGATGCAGCCTATTCCAGCCAGTCTGGTGTTGTTGGATGAAGGATCTCGGCCCACAGAGGAGCAGAAAAAAAAAGTGTGAATTACCATTTAAAAAGAGACCCCGGTTTGAGGAAGCCCTTTGCCCAGCGCTGGGCAGCAGTAGGGTGCTAGGGATGAAAGGCTACTGTATACTACACCCCCCAACAAACAGCTCTACTATAGGGATGTGTTCATTAGGGTGTGAAATGGAAAATGTTTTTAAGTGCTTTGCAACAGAAAAAGAAGCTGAGGGTTTCAGTTACTTTTCTTGCATTTGGTACCTAATGAACACAACTTCCTACTCCCAATAAGGCCGATATGAGTTACGGATGGGGGGGGTGAGAAGAGGATAGTGCACTGATGGACTATGGTCCTGTCTTCTACATGAAACCAAGTCTTTGCATCCAAAGCTTCATCTATGAATTTAACAGCGGTGCCATTTCCCTCTTAGACCCATCCCTCAGCTGAATAGCAAACCAAGTGGCGGAGCTGCTATTGGGCTGAGAAACAAATGACAGATTATGCCTTAAAGGGATAGTATTTCAAATGGAGGGTTTAATGGTGAAGGATCCAATGAGGGAGCCAAAAACCCTAATACGCAATCTCCTATCCGTTTTCCTCCACTTTCTCTCCCTCTCGTGTTCGCTCTAATGTTGCTCATTCGACCGCTCGACCGTAATTTTCAACTTTGCCGTGAAAATGCTGCAGCTTTAATTATGAGCTAAATAACCTTATAGAGGTTATGGACATGTCTTCTAGGCAAATTATAATTTGCAGAATTTATGGCCCAATTGTCTTATTTGCAGAACCATATGTTATTCCATTCAAATGGGTATGCCTTTTTGGAGATGGATTGACATGAATGACATCAGAAGTTGCTTATTCGTGTGATATCAACAGTCTTTCCATATGTTAATTTACCATAACTAATCATAGCGTTCGATCAAAGCTGTATAAGTGGAGTCAGGTCAAGCTGTCCAGGGGGAAACGTTTCAAAACATTTCATGACTAGTGAACGCAACACACATTTATCCAAACCAAGCCCGTATCCCACCTTGGTGAATGTGCTGGCTCCATGTGTGAATAGGAAGACGAAACCGGTGTTAAGGTGTCAGCATTCTTTAGTTCGCATGGCGGTTAGCTGAAGTCGGCTAGCCGAACTAAACGGGAGTGCACACTCCCTTAAAAGACGAGCGGTGCACACTCCCTTAAAAGACGAGCGGTGCACACTCCCTTAAAAGACGAGCGGTGCACACTCCCTTAAAAGACGAGCGGTGCACACTCCCTTAAAAGACATTCGTTTGCCCAAACAAAAACAAAAATTCTAAAATAAAGACTTACTGGAGGACAAAACGTCATAAAATGTGGGAATATAGGCACAAACTCTTCAGATCTTTTTCGTCTAGGAAGCATGCGGACGCACGCCTTTACTCTCTCCCTGAGAAAAAGCAGTGTTTCATTAGGCCTGTGATTACTTTGGGCCTGTCAAAGCTATATTCAATTAGATCACCTTAATGAGACAATAATTAGCGACTACACACAGACAATGACTATAGAATAAGGAAAGTGCGATGGACAGACCAATTCATGCATGTATACACAAATGCAGAGAGCGAGAGGAGACATGAACTCACTCATGCACATTTATCAACACATGCAGTCATGAGGTCATGCACCCCCTTTCAAAGCATTTCATCTTATTACCAGACAAAACAACTTGCATGGAGAGTGAGAGTTCATCAAGTCCATGAAGTAAGTAGAGGGACTTACACTTGAGGTACATTTAAAATCAAACAGGCAAAAGTCAATTCAAGAGATAGGCTACTTTCTCCACCGTCTCCTCTGATATATCCCTAAACGGTGATTCATCACGTTGCTATTCAGGCCAAAACAAAATTGGGTCACTAGGGCTCAGTTCATGTGAACTGTCCCCAGTCCACCTTAACACTTCTCTGACACGGTCCACCTTAACACTTCTCTCTCTCTTGCTTGTTATTGTTTTCATTCCTAGCTCCCTCTGTCTAGAACTGGCACGGCGCCAGCACTGGACTGACCGACCAATCACAGGGCTCCAACGCGACAATGCACTGCGCCGCGTTGGCCCCCTGCCAGGAACCTCGCTGGGTGAGAGCATTACGTCACCGCCCCCTCGGATTGGTTCAAAAGAGCTGAGCAAATTAGGAGGCCGGCCAATGGGCCCTGGGGTGTCTTCTGACGGTAGGTCTTTGTCAACAGTGGATCACGTGGAGCTGAAGTGACAGGGGGGAGGGAGAGAGAACAGACAGAGAAAGAAAGAGAAAGAAAGAGCAAAAACAAGCAAGAGAAATAGTGACAGAAAGATTAAGCGGTAAGGAGAGAGAACAGAGAGAGAAAGAGACACAGACAACTGGGGAGAGAGCGAGAGACCAAGACAGACAGGCAGAGACTGAGAGAGACAGGCAGAGAGGGGGGGAAAGAAGGAACAGCACATCAGAAATCAGCTCAACGTAACTGTAGAAACCAGAGAATCAAACCACTTCTGGGAAAATTGTAATACACTAAAACAACAAAGAGTTATCTATCCAAGACAAATATGTATGGATAAACCACTTCTCTAATCTTTTTGGATCTCTAACAAATAGCAAAAAAATATACATGAATAAATACAAATCTTAGAACCAACTATTAAAAGACTAGCAGAACCTACTGGATTCTGCAATTACAATGAATGAACTACAGGACAAAACACATACCCTCCAACAAAAAAAGTCCTGTGGTATTGATGGTATCCTAAATGAAAAGACAATAGAACTTGTCTATATTTTGACTATACATAAACTTTTGAACCTCATCCTCAGCTCTGGCATCTTCCCCAATATTTGGAACCAAGGACTGATCACCCCAATCCACAAAAGAGGAGACAAATTTGACCCCAATAAATACAGAGTGATATGCATCAACAGCAATCTTGGGAAAATCCTCTGCATTATCATTAACAGCAGACTCGTACATTTCCTCAGCGAAAACAATGTACTGAGCAAATTGGCTTATTACCAATAGGGATGCACGATATAGTCAGTGAATATATCTGAATAGGGCCAACGTTGGGATCGGCCCGATGTCTAGTTTAACGCCGATGTTAAAAACCGATGTCAATGCTGTGCATACCTATATAACTTAGGTACAGGACGTAATGACGGCGCATAAAATTTTGCGATACACGTGCATCACAGCAGTCCTAACCTAGCCCACAATGTCTGCTGTGTGGATCGAGCAGTCAACAAGTCGAGCAGGCATTTGAAAGAGTAAGAAAATTTAAGCGAGACAACTCAAAGGCGAAATCCATTCATGGAATTCATTGCCCTTGACAATCAACCTTCCTCTGTCTTGGGTGATGTTGGCATTCGCCGACTGGTCGAGCGACCGACCGGTACACACTACCAAGCGCTCTATTTTTCAGATGTTGCCCTGCCGGAGTTACACAGTAATAGTGTCACTGCTATTAGCTTCACAAAATACACACTATGGAACGCCGTTTGGGTCTTTGCGTGTCAAAAAAGATACAGTAGAGCTGTCAAAGCTGTACAAAAACGTCTGCAAACAAGCAAACACCGGCAGCGATGGTAGCAATGGCAGCATTTGTTCAACCGCAACTTCTGGGGTAGCTAGCTAGCACCAATACAACCAGCCTGAAAACAATAGAAACTGCAGTCATTTTCATTATTCTTAGTAATGATTTAGCGAGGTTGCCACTTGTTGTTCGCCTGTTGATATTGCCAGCTACTTAAACCCTGTTGCCCAAAGCTAACATTATAAGAAGCCAGCTAGCTTCATCTGGTTAGCGAGGTTCGACCAGACCGTGTTGTGAAGCTCGTCACAATAAGGATTAGGCACAATAGTGGAATTTGCAGTTTGTTTCAAAATTAAAGTATGTCATTGACAGTGATGCAAATTAATACAAATAGTGGAATTATACCATACTTTTATTTTGAAGGCTAACTGCAAAAGTCCGCTGTTGTGGCTAATCCTTATTGTGGCTAGCTTCACATAGATGGGTCCGACCACCATTAATCAAATAAGAACTGTCTTATAAATTAGGGTTATTTTAGATGATGACACCTAGCTAAATAGTTAGCTAGTTAACTATAGCTACTGAAACAGATTGTCGTTTTGCAATGTTTTTGGGGAAGAACTACATTGTTTGCAGCTAGCTTTTTTTTATGACCAGCACTGTAGGTGTGCGAGACAACTTTACCAGCATCATAGAATACGTACCGATGAATCGTTGTGACATATGAAATACAAGTGATAGTGTAATCAATGTGTATCAATGTAAAAAATTTATGAACATGTATAAATTATTGTTATTATGTGTAGTCATATTCAGGTCCTGATTGGTGAAATAGTGTTGTTTGACACGCAACGACCCAAACGGCGTTCCATAGAAATCCCTGGTTGAGAATGAAACAACTGAACAACGAAACAGCACAGCAAGTAAGTGAAAGAAATAGGTTCTGATCATGCTTCACTGGTAATGGGGACATATGTAAACGCCAACAAATTAACTTTTTGGTCAGTGTGGTGTGTGTGTGTAACCTTTATTTAACTAGGCTAGTCAGTTAAGAACAAATTATTATTTACAATGACGGTCCGGACGACGCTGGGCCAATTGTGCGCCGCCCTATGGGACTCCCAATCACGGCCGGATGTGATACAGCCTGGATTCGAACCAGGGACTGTAGTGACGCCTCTTGCACTGAGATGCAGTGCCTTAGACGGCTGTGTCCGCGTGTGTGTGTTAACATGCTTAAAAGGCCGCAACATTTTTTAATAAATCGGTATTGGGGTTTTTGGCAGGGAAAATATTGGATATCGGCCAAAAATGTCATATTGGTGCATCACTAATTACCAAACAACAGATCACGTACTCACCCTGCACACCCTAATTAACAAACAAACAAAGTCTTCTCTTGCTTTGTTGATTTCAAAAAATATTTCGATTAAACTTGGCATGAGAGTCTGCTAAACAAATTCATGGAAAGCAGTGTTGGGGAAAAAACATACAACATTATAGAATCCATGTACACAAACAACAATTGTGCGGTTAAAATTCGCAAAATACATATCTTTCCACAGGGCCGTGGGGTGAGACAGGGATGCAACTTGAGCCCCAACCACTTCAACATATATATCAACAAATTGGCGAGGGCACAAGAACAGTCAGCAGCATCCAGCCTCACCCTACTAGAATCTGAAGTCAAATGTCTACTGTTTGCTGATCTGGTGCTTCTGTCCCCAACCAATGAGGCCCCACAGCAGCACCAAGATCTTCTGCACAGATACTGTCAGTCCTGGGCCATAACAGTAAACCTCAGTAAGACAAAAAATAATGGCGTTCCAAAAAAGGTCCAGTTGCCAGGACCACAAATACAAATTCCATCTCGACATTGTTGCCAAAGAGCACACAAAAAAACGATACGTACCTCGGCCTAAACATCAGCTCCACAGGTAACTTCACAAAGCTGTGGACAAGCTGTGAAACAAGGCAAGAAGGCCCTTCTATGCCTTCAAAAGGAACATAAAAGTTGACATAACAATTAGGATCTGGCTAAAAAATACTTGAATCATTTATTGAACCCATTTCCCTTTATGGTTGTGAGGTCTGGGGTCTGCTCACCAACCAAGAACACACAAAATGGGACAAACACCAAATTGTGACTCTGCAACGTAAAATACCAAATAATGTATGCAGAGCAGAATTAGGCCGATAGCTGATAATTATAAAAATCCAGAAACAAATAAATAAAAATACATACAGTTGAAGTTCGAAATTTACATGGGTCATGGTTCACCTTTCAGCAGGATATCCATCCCAGTCTCAAATCTCTGGAAGACTGAAACAGGGTTCCCTCAAGAATTTCCCTGTATTTAGCGCCATCCATCATTCCTTAAATTCTGACCAGTTTCCCAGTTCCTGCTGATGAAAAACATCTCCACAGCATGATGCTGCCACCACAATGCTTCACTGTGGGGATGGTATTCTCGTGGGTGATGAGAGGTGTTGGGTTTGCGCCAGACAAAGCGTTTTCTTTGATGGCCAAAAAGCTAAATTTTAGTATCATCTGACCAGTGTACCTTCTTCCGTATGTTTGGGGAGTCCTTTTGGCAAACACCAAATGTGTTTGCTTATTTTTCTCATTAAGCAACACCTTTTTCTGGCCCCTCTTCCGGAAAGCCCAGTTCTGTGGAGTGTACGGCATTATGTAGTCCTATGAACAGATACTGCAAAGCTCCACACCTGAGATTGGAGTTCCTTCAGGGTTATCTTTGGTCTCTTTAATGCCCTCCTTGCCTGGTCTGAGATTTAGTGGGAGGCCCTCTCTTAGCAGGTTTGTTGTGGTGCTATATTCTTTCCATTTCTTAAAAAATGGTGCTGCACAGGATGTTCAAAGTTTATATTTTTTTATAAATAAACCCTGATCTGTACTTCTCCACAACTTTGTCCCTAGCCTGTTTGGAGAGCTCCTTGGTCTTCATGGTGCCCTTTGCTGAGTGGTGTTGCAGACTCTGGGGCCTTTCAGAACAGGTGTGTATATCTACACTGAGATCATGTGACACTTAAATCAAGTTCACCTGTGTGCAATCTATTTAACTAATTATGTGACTTCTGAAGGTAATTGGTTGCACCAGAACTTATTTTGTGGCCTCATAGTAAAGGAGGTGAATGCATACAGTTGAAGTCAGAAGTTTACATACACTTAGGTTGGAGTCATTAAAACTCATTCTTCAACCACTCCACAAATGTCTTGTTAACAAACAAAGTTTTGGTAAGTCGGTTTGGACATATACTTTGTGCATGACAAAATACATTTTTCCAACAATTGTTTACAGAGAGATTATTTCAGTTATAATTCACTGTATCACAATTCCAGTGGGTCAGAAGATTACATACACTAAGTTGACTGTGTCTTGAAACAGCTTGGAAAATTCCAGAAAATTATGTCATGGCTTTAGAAGCTTCTGATAGGCTAATTGACATCATTTGAGTCAATTGGAGGTGTTACTGAAAATGTATTTCAAAGCCTACCTTCAAACTCGGTGCCTCTCTGCTTGACATGGGAAAATCTAAAGAAATCAGCCAAGACCTCAGAAAAAATCTCCAAGACCTCCACAAGTCTAGTTCATCCTTGGGAACAATTTCCAAACGCCAGAAGGTATCACGTGCATCTGTACAAACAACAGTACGCAAGCAAAAACACCATGGGACCACACAGCCGGGTTCTTTTGTGCAAAAAGTGCAAATCAATCCCAGAACAACAGCAAAGGACCTTGTGAAGATGCTGGAGGAAACAGGTACAAAAGTATCTATAGCCACAGTAAAGAGAGTCCTATATCAACGTAACCTGAAAGGCCGCTCAGCAAGGAAGAAGCCACGGCTCCAAAACCGCCATAAAAAGACAGACTACGGTTTGCAACTGCACATAGGGACAAAGATCGTACTTTTGGAGAAATGTCATCTGGTCTGATGAAACAAAAATATAACTCTTTGGCCATAATGACCATTGTTATGTTTGGAGGAAAATGGGGGAGGCTTGCAAGCCGAAGAACATCATCCCAAACGTGAAGCACGGGGGTGGAGCATCATGTTGTGGGGGTGCTTTGCTACAGGAGGGACTGGTGCACTTCACAAAATAGATGGTAACATGAGGGAGGAAACTTATGTGGATATATTGCAAAATCTCAATACATCAGTCAGGAAGTTAAAGCTTGGTCGCAAATGGGTCTTCCATACGGACAATGACCCCAAGCATACCAAAGTTGTGGCAAAATGGCTTAAGGACAACAAAGTCAAGGTATTGGAGTGGCCATCACAAAGCCCTAACCTCAATCCTATAGAACATTTGAGGGAGGAACTGAAAAAGCGTGTGCAATCAAGGAGGCCTGCAAACCTGACTCAGTTACACCAGCTCTGTCAGGAGGAATGGGTCAAAATTCACCCAACGTATTGTGGAAAGCTTGTAGAAGGCTACCTGAAACGATTGACCTTAGTTAAACAATTTAAAGGCAATGCTACCAAATACTAATTCAGCGTATGTAGTAAACTTCTAACCCAATGGGAACGTGATAAAAGGAATAAAAGCTGAAATAAATCACTCTCTCTACTATGATTCTGACATTTCACATTCTTAAAGTAAAGTGGTGATCCTAACTGACCTGAGAGAGGAAATATTTACTTCGATTAAAGGTCAGGAATTGTGAAAAACTGAGTTTAAATGTATTTGGCTAAGGTGTATGTAAACTTCTGACTTCAACTGTATGCACATATAAAATTTGAGTTTTTCAAAATAAGTTTTTTTTTTTCATTTCACTTCACCAATTTGGACTATTTTGTGTATATTACATGAAATACAAATAAAAATCTATTTAAATTACAGGTTGTAATGCAACAAAACAGGAAAAACACCAAAGCTCTAATACTTTTGCAAGGCACTGTAGGTGAAATACCAGTGTTCCACCACCGCAGCCAGATTTGTGACCAGTTGCCACAAGAAAAGGGCAACTAGTGGTGGACAAACACCATTGTAAATTAGGGCTGGGCGGTATACCATATTTTATGATACACCGGTATTGATGCAGGGACTGGTTTGGGTTTTTACTTTACCTACTATAAAAGGTATTTGAATGTTTGGTTTGCTAAATGTGATACGCCATGTGTAATGTCCGTTTTTATAGTTTACTTCGCTACCTGAGTCATCACTCTCTCTCTCCACTCTTTCTCTCCGTGCCAGTTTCCACACAGACCTAGCCACGCCCCCGTCACTCAAGAAGCGCATTTGATGTTCCTCAACCACTAGACACTTGCGTTCTGCCTGGTCAATGCAGCACATGCAACAATGTTTTTGACAACGATGCTGTTTTCACTTTGCTTCTTAATATAAATTCACTAGTGTTCTATAAATGACACTATTAGTTTGTGTTTCTTACATCAGGAAACAGGTCATTTGTCTTTTCTTAGCAGGTTGGCCTAAATCTTGTGAGATGCTAATAGCTAGCTAGCTAATAAATGTACTGAGTAAGAGCAAACATAGCTAGCCAATACAGCTGGATAACACCAGTGATGGTGTAGACTTAAATCAGCATGTTATTTGTACAACAGTATCTTCTAAATCAAAGACTAATATGGAAAGCAAGAATATGTTAGCTACATGAAGTAGCCAAGAGAAAACATGCAATGTAGCCAAAGCTAATAGGCTCCCATAGGAAACACTTATCAACACTTTAGTTCCTACGCTGTCACAATAACTCCTCCCTGGCATTTTAATTCGTTGTCATCTCAAACAACACTGTGCCCATATATTCTAACTATAGAATTAGAATAGTCATTCTATTATGACGCCAACAGTTCTGCTCTTAATTCGCGAGTCAAATGGCAATTGCAACATTTGGTTGAATATAAGTCCTAGATTATGTGCCCATATCGTGCAGCCCTACGTGGCAGTGTGGAAATTATCTCAATTGAGCAGTGGTGTAAAGTACTTAAGTAAAAAATCATTTCAAGTACAACTTAAGTTATTTTTTTGGTATCTGGACTTTAATATTTTTGACAACTGTTACTTTTACTTCACTACATTTCTAAAGAAATGCATGTACTTTTTACTCCACACATTTTCCCTGACACCTAAAAGTACTTGTTACATTTTGAATGCTTAGCAGGACAGGAAAATGGTTCAATTCACACACTTGTCAAGAGAACATCCCTGGTCATCTACTGCCTCTGATCTGGAGGACTCACTGAACACAAATGCTTTCTTAGAAAATTATGTCTGAGCGTTGGAGTGTGCCCCTGGCTATCTGTAAAAAAAAGATTTAAAAACTAGAGAATGGTGCCATCTGGTTTGATTAATATAAGGAATTTGAAATTAGTTTTAATTTTGATACATAAGTATATTGTATCTTTTACATGTACTTTTGATACTGAAGTACATTTAAAACCAAATACTTTAGACTATTACTCAAGTAGGATTTTACTGGGTGACTTTCACATTAGTAACTTCTATTGAAGTATCTTTACTTTTACTCAAGGACTACAAATTAGGTACTTTTTACCACCACTGCAATTGAGGGCAGGAAATGCAGAAATTATAAAAGGCATGAAATTTGTTTTGAAGTTGAACTGAACAGTATAAGACAATCAGACTGGAGAAAGACTCATTGAAATTACTTAGAATGTATGTGTTGCCACACTAGGATCACTCATAAAGCAAAAGTAAAACTGTTATTATTCCGTCATACCGTCCAATTTGGTTTTTTAAATACCGTGATATATTTTGGCCATATCTATTGTAAATACCAATATTTATCGGTTCATTTATTTTCCCTTTCATACTTCAACTCATTTGCATATTGTTCCAACATTGTCAATAATATTACATTTGAAATGTCATTACATGGGCTTGTTCCTACTATTGTTTTCACTATATACTTTACCTGTTGGGGATGTCATTCGAAAACAATGTTAACTTTCACAGCTATGCGGATGACACACAGCTGTACATTTCAATGAAACATGGTGAAGCCCCAAAATTGCCCTCGTTTGAAGCCTGTGTTTCAGACATAAGGAAGTGGATGGCTGCAAACGTTCTACTTTTAAACATGGACAAAACAGAGATGCTTGTTCAACGTCACAAGAAACAAAGAGATCTTCTGTTGAATCTGACAATTAATCTTGATGGTTGTACAGTCGTCTCAAATAAAACTGAAGGACCTTGGCGTTACTCTGGACCCTGATCTCTCTTTTGACGAACATATCAAGACTGTTTCATGGACAGCTTTATTACATCTACGTAACACTGCAAAAATCGGTCATTTTTTGTCCAAAAATTATGCAGAATAATTCATTCATGCTTTTGTTACTTCTAGGTTAGACTACTGCAATGCTCTACTTTCCGGCTACCCGGATAAAAGCACTAAATAAACTTCAGTTAGTGCTAAATACGGCTGCTAGAATCTTGACAAGAACCAACATTTTTTATCATATTACTCCAGTGCTAGCTTCCCTACACTGGCTTCCTGTTAAGGCAAGGGCTGATTTCAAGGTTTTACTGCTAACCTACAAAGCATTACATGGGCTTGCTCCTACCTATCTTTCCCACTTGGTCCTGCAGTACATACCTACACGTACGCTACGGTCACAAGACGCAGGCCTCCTAACTGTCTGTCCCTAGAATCTCTAAGCAAACAGCTGGAGGCAGGGCTTTCTCCTATAGAGCTCCATTTTTATGGAATGGTCTGCCTACCCATGTGAGAGACGCAGACTCGGTCTCAACCTTTAAGTCTTTACTGAAGACTCATCACTTCAGTGGGTCATATGATTGAGTGTAGTCTGGCCCAGGAGTGTGAAGGTGAACGGAAAGGCACTGGAGCAACGAACCGCCCTTGCTGTCTCTGCCTGGCCGGTTCCCCTCTCTCTACTAGGATTCTCTGCCTCTAACCCTATTACAGGGGCTAAGTCACTGGCTTACTGGTGCTCTTCCATGCCATCCCTAGGAGGGGTGCGTCACTTGAGTGGGTTGAGTCACTGACGTGGTTTTCCTGTCTGGGTGGTTTTCCTGTCTCAGGATGGTAAGTTGGTGGGGGGGGCTGTGCTTTGGCAAAGTGGGTGGAGTTATATCCTGCCTGTTTGGCCCTGTCTGGGGGTATCATTGGATGGGGCCACAGTGTCTCCTGACCCCTCCTGTCTCAGCCTCCAGTATTTATGCTGCAGTAGTTTGTGTCGGGGGCTAGGGTCCGTCTGTTATATCTGGAATATTTCTCATTTCTTATCCGGTGTCCTGTGTGAATTTAAGTATGCTCTCTCTCTCTCGGAGGAGGAGGAGGACCTGCGCCCTAGGACCATGCCTCAGGACTACCTGGCATGATGACTCCTTGCTGTCCCCAGTCCACCTGGCCACGCTGCTGCTCCAGTTTCAAATGTTCTGCCTGCGGCTATGGAACCGTGACCTGTTCACCGGACGTGCTACCTGTCCCAGACCTTCTGTTTTCAGCTCTCTAGAGACAGCAGGAGCGGTAGAGATACTCTCAATGATCGGCTATGAAAAGCCAACTGACATTTACTCCTGAGGTGCTGACCTGTTGCATCCTCGACAACTACTGTGATTATTATTATTTGACCCTGCTGGTCATTTATGAACATTTGAACATCTTGGCCATGTTCTGTTATAATCTCCACCCGGCACAGCCAGAAGAGGACTGGTTTTTCCTAGCCACTGTGCTTCAACACCTGCACTGCTTGCTGTTTGAGGTTTTAGGCTGGGTTTCTGTACAACACTTTGAGATATCAGCTGATCTAAGAAGGGCTATATATATATATATATATATATAATATATATATATATATATATATATATATATATATATATATATTATATATATATATATATATATATATATATATATATATATATATATATATATATATATATATATATATATATATATATATATATATATATATATATATATATATATATATATATATATATATATATATATATATATATATATATACACATACATACATACATACATACATACACACACACACACACACACTTGATTTTATATGTCTATATTTATTTTTTACTTTTGTGAGTGCAATTTATTTCCCTTTTTTTTCTAGTCTATTTCACTTGCTTTGGCAATGTAAACATATGTTTGCCATGCCAATAAAGCCCACTGCATTTCGAGACAGAGGGGGCAGCGACAGAGAACAGAGAGCGAGAAATAAACATGGAGAGAAAGAAAAATATGGGAAAAGAACAAAAACTAGCAAGGGAAAATAGCGACAGCATGTGTGAGCAGATAGGTGACAGAGAGAAGAGAACTTGACAGGGAGAGAGGACGAAGCACGACAGAGAGAAGAGAACTTGACAGGGAGAGAGGACGAAGCGGGACAGAGAGAAGAGAACTTGACAGGGAGAGAGGACGAAGCGGGACAGAGAGAAGAGAACTTGACAGGGAGAGAGGACGAAGCGGGACAGAGAGAAGAGAACTTGACAGGGAGAGAGGACGAAGCGGGACAGAGAGAAGAGAACTTGACAGGGAGAGAGGACGAAGCGGGACAGAGAGAAGAGAACTTGACAGGGAGAGAGGACGAAGCACGACAGAGAGAAGAGAACTTGACAGGGAGAGAGGACGAAGCACGACAGAGAGAAGAGAACTTGACAGGGAGAGAGGACGAAGCACGACAGAGAGAAGAGAACTTGGCAGGGAGAGAGGACGAAGCACGACAGAGAGGAGAACTTGGCAGGGAGAGAGGATGAAGCGCGACAGAGAGAAGAGAACTTGACAGGGAGAGAGGACGAAGTGCTACAGAGAGAAGAGATCTTGACAGGGAGAGAGGACGAAGCGGGACAGAGAGAAGAGAACTTGACAGGGAGAGAGGACGAAGCACGACAGGGAGAAGAGAACTTGACAGGGAGAGAGGAGAACTTGGCAAGGAGAGAGGACGAAGTGCGACAGAGAGAAGAGAACTTGACAGGGAGAGAGGACGAAGCACGACAGGGAGAGAGGATGAAGCAAGACAGATACAACATCGACAGAGAGAGATCAGAAATACATAAATTGAATTGAGACAACAGCGACAGAGAGAACATAGACACAGAACAAACATAGGCCAGGGCTGGAGAAGCTGGCAGGGCCTGCCAGTAAAATCCTCTCTTTTCCTTCATGGATTTCTCTCCTCTACCCCTCCATCAAGTGACTAATCATTGGGCACCACATTAATTGACCCAAATTGAATTCTAGTGCCTGGGTTCATTAGCATGCGCTTATTTATTTGGGTCATGGTACTCCAGCTCTCTTCCTCTCTTTCCCTCGCTCTCCAAGCCTCAAACAATGCATAATAGGGGAGAACGCTCATTTTGTTTGATGGAGAAACTTGGACACAGGGGTTAATCTGTTTCCAGCCAGTGAGCGACAAAGCCCTTGGTAATATTCATTAGAATACACCATAGCAAAAGGTTTTGCAAGGCAAAAAATTGCACTTCTAATTGGACTAGTTCAAATAATCCCTCACTGTTTAAGTCAGTTTTTCTTCTGTTTGGTGCCTAATAAATATGACCCTGAAGAACATTTGAGTAATTATTTCACTTTTTTAGGTCCAGCAGCATCTCTGGTGGGAGTCTGGGAGAAGCTTCAATCTTTAAGCATAACAAATATGCTTACTATTTATTTACCATTTACAAATCACATTCCATCACCAAGAGGTAGATAGTGCCTTGCAAAAGTATTCAGACCTCTGATTTCGTCACGTTTTATTGTGTTACAAAGTGGGATTCATATTGATTTAATAACTTTTTGTCAACAAATCTACACAAAAAATACTCTGTCAAAGTGGAAGAGGATATAACATTATTTTAAGTTTAATAGAAGTTAACTAAAATAGTCATTGCATAAATGTTCAGCTCCCCGAATCAATAAAAACAATTTTTTTCCAAACTTATGGGCGATCCACAATATATATATATATATACACATTTTTTAAATGCTCTCTCTAAATAAGCTTTGCTTGTACAATTAAAGGTAAAATCCACTATTTAAAACACAGTCAGCAATAAGTTAATGAATTCAAAGATTGTGAAATTATACCTTGGCTGAATATACGCCTTCCACAAGCATAAGACCCACTAATAATTTAATTATTTTATCAAAATAGTTGTACCTGCTTTTTTTTCAATAATCACTCTTCTGGCTTTCAGGTCTGTCTATAAAAATGGCCTTTTTGTTCAATTTAACCAGAACCATGCACATTCACTAATAATACAGCTGGCACTATAGAAAATTAACATTGGTCCCATAAACAATGTCTCAAGCACAAGTCCAAGTGCTAGTGAGCAGCCAGCTAATATTTTTATTTCAAGTTCAGCCAACTTGGATCCAGGTCAAATTTCACAAGCTCTGAATTCAGCAACAAGGTAAAACAGTTGAATTGTTCTGTCGGCCTCCAACTGTTTGAACAGCATGCTAACCTGTCAACTTTGTTCAGATGTTGAAATCAAGTGGCCTGCCTTTATTTCTCAGAATGAAAACGAGTTGTAAATTCCTTAAAGGTTTTATGCCAATTGCACATTTATAAAACACAGACTAAACAGCTAGTATAACAATCTTTATTTGACAAAAATGCTGCTAGCGACATGTGGACAGTAAAGCTCATGCGACAAACTGAGCATTACTTTTCCAGAATGAAAGTTCACTGATGCAGTTGTTTTAGTAGTGTCTGGTCTGCTCAACATTTGAAGAGTTTAAACATATACGGGGGTATGGATCGAAGGTCAACTTCTCTATTACAGTAAACTAATGGTATCCATGGGTTACGTTGTTCACATGACCGATTCAGATGGACCAAACCTCAAATAGCAAGTTGAAACCGGATGTCAGAGAGGAAGTTGTGAGTGGGAGGGGAATGGTAGAAAGAGGCGAAACGAGAGGCTTCACTCTCGCCAAAATAAGACCAATGTATTTCTCTGCACTTATTTTTAACCTAAACTTTTCGCATGTCTTTGGGACTACGACTCCCATTTTTAGGGCGGAGACATGAGCATCTCATCATTATAGACAGATCTCTGGTGTAAATGGGAAGGTGCACAGCACAGAAGGAGCGAACGAGACCAACATGAGAACAAGCGGACAAACGCTCATAAAAACAAAAACAAAAAAATATTCTGCAATACAGGCATTTGGAATATGGTGCAAAAACAAATTAATCAACTTAATTCGATATATCACCCAACCCTAGTTCGCACACCTGGATCGTGCAATATTTGCCAATTATTATTTAAAAATTGTTCAAGCTCTCAAGATGTTGGTGATAATGGCAAGACAGCAATTCAAGTCTTGCCATAGATATTCAAGCAGATATAACTAACTTCGCCACTCGGGAACATTCACCATCTTCTTGGATAGGAATTCCAGTGTAGATTTGTCCCTGTGTTGTAGGTCATTGTGGAGCTGAAAAGTGAATTCCTCTACCAGTGTCTGGTGTAAAGCAGACTGAAGCAGGTTTTCCTCTAGGATTTTGCCTGTGCTTATCTCCATCCCATTTCTTTTTATCCTGAAAAAACTCCCCAGTTTCGCTAATGTCAAGCATACCCATACCATGATGCAGCCACCACCACGCCTGAAAACCAGGAAGCAGTTACTCAATGATGTGTTAGATTTGCCCCAAAAAATTCTGCTTTGCATTTAAGCCAAAATGGCTGTGTCTGTTATGTTGTTGCAGTATTACTTTAGTGCCTTGTATCATACAAGATGCATGTTTTGGAATAGTTTATATTCTGTAAAATTCTTCTCTTCTTTTCACTCTGTCATTTAGGTCATTTTCGTGGAGTCACTACAATGTTGATCCAACCTCAGATTTCCACCATCACAGACATTGAACTCTATAGCAGTTTTAAAATCATCAATGGCCTATTCGTAACATCTCTGAGCAATTTCACTCTTGTCCTGCAGCTCAAAAGAACGACTATGTTTGATGTGTGTGGGTGATTGAATACATAATCCACAGCATAATTATTAACTTGACCATGCTTAGAGATATATTCAATGTCTGATTTGTTGTAAAAAAATAAAAATAATAAAGAATACATACATACAATGACAAACGAAAAGTCCAAAGTTTGGACAGCTACTCATTCTGTGATTTTTCTTTATTTTTACTATTTTCTACACTGTAGAATAATAGTGAAGACATCAAAACTATGAAATACCACAAATGGAATCATATAGTACCCAAAAATGTGAAAAATCTAAATATATTTGAGATTCTTCAAAGTAGCCATCCTTTGCATTGATGACATCTTTGCACACTTGGCAATCTCTCAACCAGCTTCACATGGAACGCTGTAGAATGCTGTGGTAGCCATGCTGGTTAAGTGTGCCTTGAATTCTAAATAAATCACCAACAGTGTCACCAGCAAAGCACCACCACCTTCATGCTTCACGTTGGGAACCACACATGTGGGGATTATCCGTTCACTTACTCTGAGTCTCACAAAGACAGCACAGTTGGAAGCAAAAATCTCAAATTTGGGCTCATTAGACCAAAGGACAGATTTCCACCAGTCTAATGTACATTGCTCATGTTTCTTGGCCCAAGCAAGTCTCTTCTTCTTATTGGTGTCCTTTAGTAGTGTATTCTTTGCAGCAATTTGACCAAGAAGGCCGGATTCACGCAGTCTCCTCTGAACAGTTCATGTCGAGAGATGTCTTCCTTGAATTCAAGCATTTACAGTGGGGATAACAAGTATTTGATAACCTGCTAAATCTGCAGTGTTTCCTACTTACAAAGCATGTAGAGGTCTGTAATTTTTATCATAGGTACACTTCAACTGTGAGAGGCGGAATCTAAAACAAAAATCCAGAAAACCACATTGTATGATTTTTAAGTAATTCATTTGCATTTTATTGCATGACATAAGTATTTGATACATCAGAAAAGCAGAACAGAAACCTTTGTTTGCAATTACAGAGATCATACGTTTCCTGTAGTTCTTGACCAGGTTTGCACACACTGCAGCAGGGATTTTGGCCCAGTCCTCCATACAGACCTTCTCCAGATCATTCAGGTTTCGGGGCTGTTGCTGGGCAATACGGACTTTCAGCTCCCTCCAAAGACTTCCTATTGGGTTCAGGTCTGGAGACTGGCTAGGCCACTCCAGGCCCTTGAGATGCTTCTTACGGAGCCACTCCTTAGTTGCCATGGCTGTATGTTTTGGGTCGTTGTCATGCTGAAAGACCCAGCCACGACCCATCTTCAATGTTCTTACTGAGGGAAGGAGATTGTTGACCAATATCTCGCGATTCATGGTCCCATCCATCCTCCCCTCAATACGGTGCAGTCATCCTGTCCCCTTTGCAGAAAAGCATCCCAAAAGAATGATGTTTCCACCTCCATGCTTCACAGTTGGGATGGTGTTCTTGGGGTTGTACTCATCCTTCTTCCTCCAAACACTGCGAGTGGAGTTTAGACCAAAAGCTCTATTTTTGTCTCATCAGACCACTTGACCTTCTCCCATTCCTCCTCTGGATCATCCAGATGGTCATTGGCAAACTTCAGACGGGCCTGGACATGCGCTGGCTTGAGCAGGGGGAACTTGCGTGCGATGCAGGATTTTAATCCATGACGGCGTAGTGTGTTACTATTGGTTTTCTTTGAGACTATGGTCCCAGCTCTCTTCTAGTCATTGACCAGGTCCTGCCATGTAGTTCTGGGCTGATCACTCACCTTCCTCATGATCATTGATGCCCCACGAGGTGAGAACTTGCATGGAGCCCCAGACCGAGGGTGATTGACCATCATCTTGAACTTCTTCCATTTTCTAATAATTGCGCCACACACACACTACTGAGCCTTATTTGGACTTGTTTTAAGGACATTACATCAAAGTTGGATCAGCCTGTAGTGTGGTTCTCCACTTTAATTTTGATTGTGACTCCAAATCCAGACCTCCATGGGTTGATACATTTGATTTCCATTGATAATTTTTGTGTGATTGTGTTGTCAGCACATTCAACTATGTAAAGAAAAAAGTATTTAATAAGAATATTTCATTCATTCAGATCTAGGATGCGTTATTTTAGCGTTCCCTTTATTTTTTTGAGCAGTATATATATATATATATATTTAGTGCCTTGTAGCATACAAGATGCATTCTGCAGCGTTCCATGTGAAGCTGGTTGAGAGATTGCCAAGTGTGCAAAGATGTCATCAATGCAAAGGATGGCTACTTTGAAGAATCTCAAAAATATTTAGATTTTTTATATATATATATATATATATATCACACACACACACACACACACACATATACGCACACATGCATATACACACACACACACACACACACACACACACACACACACACACACACACACACACATATATATCTATACATGCATATATATACATACATTTGCAAACGTTTTGAAAAACCTGTTCTCACTGTCATTATGGGGTCATTTGTGTAGATTGCTGAGGAATTATTTTAATAATAAAAAATATATTTACATAAATATTCAGGCATTTTGCTTTGAGACTTGAAATTGAGCTCAGGTGCATCATGTTTCCATTGGACATCCTTGAGATGTTTCTACAACTTGGAGTCCACCTGTGGTAAATTCAATTGTTCGGATATCATTTGGAAAGGCACATACATCCATATAAAAATGTCCCACAGTTGACAGTGCAAAAACCAAGCCATGAGGTCGAAATAATTTTCCATGGAGCTACGAGACAGGTTGTGTCGAGGCACAGATCTGGGGAAGTGTACAAAAACATTTCTGCAGCATTGAAGGCCCCCAAGTGGCCTCCATCATTCTTAAATGGAAGAAGTTTGTAACCATCAAGACTCTTCCTAGAGCAGGCCGCCTGGGCAAACTGAGCAATCGGGGGAGAAGGACCTTCGTCAGGGAAATGACCAAGTGTAACGGTGTGCACGTCAGGAAACAAGTTCAGGGAGTGAGTGTTTTAATAAATAAACGTAACATAAAACAAAACAAGAAACCACGAACACACAGACATGACACAGAAACAATGACGCCTGGGGAAGTAACCAAATGGAGTGACATATATAGGGGAGGTAATCAGGGAAGTGATAGAGTCCAGGTGAGAGTAACGATGGTGACAGGTGTGCACCATAACGAGCAGCCTGGTGACCTAGAGGCTGGAGAGGGAGCACACGTGACACAAAGAACCTGATAGGAGAACAACCATCTCTGCAGTACTCCACCAACTCAGGCCTTTATTGCAGAGTGGCCAGACGAAAGCAACTCCTCAGTAAAAGGCACGACAGGCCGATCGAGTTTGCCAAAAGGCACCTAAATACTCTCAGACCATGAGAAACTAGATTCTCTGAACTGATGACACCAAGATAACTCTTTGGCCTGAAAGTTAAACACCTCTGCCCGCTACCAAGGACTGTGGGCTCTCCTTCTCCATGGCCCACGTGAGTAAGACATTTAAGTGTTTTAACCCTTTGCAAGGCTGCCGGCCCAGACGGCATCCCTAGCCGCGTCCTCAGAGCATGCGCACACCAGCTGGCTGGCGCGTTTACGGACATATTCAAACTCTCCCTATACCAGACTGCTGTCCCCACTTGCTTCAAGATGTCCACCATTGTTCCTGTATCCAAAGCAAACTGTACTCAATGACTATCACCCCGTAGCACTCACTTCTGTCATCATGAAGTGCTTTGAGAGACCTCTACCTTACCGGACACCCTAGACACACTTAAATTTGCTTACCGCCCCAATAGAACAACAGACTTTGCAACAGACTTTGCAATTTCCTATCTGGAGGAATACCCAAGTAAGAATGCTGTTCATTGACTATAGCTCAGCATCAACACCATAGTACTATCCAAGCTCATCATTAAGCTCAGGGCCCTGGGTCTGAACCCCACCATGTGCAACTGGGTCCTGAAGGGCTGCCCCCAGGTGGTGAAGGTAGGAAACACCACTTCACTGATCCTCAACACAGGGGCCCCACAAGGGTGCGTGCTCAGCCCCCGACCTGTACTCCCTGTTCACCCATGACTGCGTGGCCACGCTCACCTCCAACTCAATCATCAAGTTTGCAGGCGACAACAGTAGTAGGCCTGATTACCAACAATGACATGACAGCCTACAGGGAGGATGGGAGGGCCCTGGGACAGTGGTGCCACGAAAATAACCTCACTCAACGTCAACAAAACAAAGGAGATGATTGTGGACTTCAGGAAACAGCAGAGGGAGCACGCCCTTAAGTCACATCAATGGGACCACAGTGGAGAAGGTGGAACACTTCAAGGTTCTCTGCGTACACATCACTGACGATCTGAAATGGTCCACCAACAGAGACAATGATGAAAAAGGTGCAACAGCACCTCTTCAACCTAAGGAGGCTGAATAAATTTGTCTTGGCCCCTAAAACTTTTACAGACGCACAATTGAGAGCATCCTGTCTAGCTGTGTCCCCACCTGGTAAGGCACCTGCGCCGCACGCAACCACAGGGCTCTCCAGAGGTGGTGTGGTCTGCCCAAAGCATCGCCGGGGGTAAACTACCTGCCCTCCAGGACACCTACAGTACCCGATGTCACAGGAAAATTATCAAGGACATCGACCACCCAAGCCATGGCCTGTTCATCCAGAAAGCAAGGTCAGTACTGGTGCATCAAAGCTGGGACCAAGACTGAAAAACAGCTTCCTTCTCAAGGCCATCAGACTGTTAAATAGCCATCACTAACCAGCTTCCACCCAGTTACACAACCCTGCACCTTAGAGGCTGCTGCCCTATATACATTGACTTGGAATCACTGGCCACTTTTACATACTGCTTTTATATACTGCTACTCATTTCATATGTATATACTATATTCTAGTCAATGCAACTACAACATTGCTTGATCTAATTTATAAATTTCTTAATTCCATTCTTTTAGATGTGTGCATTGTTAGATACTACTGCACTGTTGGAGCTAGGAACACAAGCATTTCGCTACACCCGCAATAACATCTGCTAGAATATGTGACCAATAAAATGTTAGTAGATTTTTATTTGAAATCTCTGGAGACTTGAAAATAGCTGTGCAGCAACGATCCCCATCAAACCTGACAGATTTTGAGAGGATCTGCAGAGAAGCATGGGAGAAACTCCCCAAATACGGGTGTGGCAAGCTTGTAGAGTCATACCCAAGAAGACTCGATGCTGTAATCGCTGCCAAAAGGTGCTTCAAAGTACTTAGTAAAGGGTCTGAATACTTAAGTAAATGTGTAATTTCAGTTTATTTGTAATAAATTAAATAACATTTCTGAAAACCTGTTTTTGCTTAGTCATTATGGGGTATTGTGTATAGATAGAAAAAATACTTTTATAGCCTTATTCTAATTAATTGATTAAATGTAACAAAATGTGGAAAAAGTCAAGGGATCTGAATACTTTCCGAAGGCACTGTAATTAGACGTCTGCCAGTTTAGCTTTGACCACTTACCAGGGTTCAAAGGTCATCAAGGTTATTACACAGCACATCCTGGTAACATTGGACAGCAGCCAACATGTGTGCGTCTACCCCCCCAACCATCCCACTCAATTCTGGAGAAAAGTAGACCCACTTTCCCAGGTATAATTTCAGCTGTCATTTTCTCTCCAGCAAAATCAATGCCAATGGTGAAATCAAAGAGTCTCAGTAGCCCAAAAACAGTCATTAGGTCTACAGAGTCAAGCAGCCATTTCTGTTCCCCTCCCAGCTCAAAATGAAGACGTGTCTAGGGCCCAATGACATCCTAGACTAGATAGAACGTACTGACACCATTTCCCAAAAAACTTGCTACTCTTAGGTCAATACTGGTGAATGGGAACTTGAGAGATTCAACATGACTTCAAGAGACTCAATACCGCTAAAATAATCAACATTGCCAAGTTAATATCATAAACACCACCATCACAATGAAATCGCAAGTGTGAAATTGCCACTGCTAGCTGAATGGCCATTGTAAACCAACCCAACAACTGAGTTACCCAAGATGTCATAAACCCAACTACGTTACGTCAATATTTAAGGCAACTTACTTTTTAAGTCCCCTCCCGCTGTCGCGCTGCCCCGGGCTCTTGGTGTCGTGGTCGTCGTCTTGGAAGTCGTCCTCGTGGTAGTCGTCGTCTTTCTCTGAGCTTCCGCGGCGGTTGCGGATGTGCAGCGGCACGTAGCCGGGCGTGGGGCCGAACACCATCAGGTCGCCCTGGCCCAGGAAACTCTTCTCCCCACTGTAGCAGAAGGCACACAGCTTTTCACTGGGGAAACATGGGAGAAAGAGGGGTTAGGAAACAGGTTTGTGCTGTATATAAAACTACCATGTACATAAAATGGGTATGTAAAATGGGTATGTAACATGGGTACGTAAAATGGATACGTAAAATGGATACGTAAAATGGATACGTAACATGGGTACGTAACATGGGTACGTAACATGGGTATGTAACATGGGTATGTAACATGGGTATGTAACATGGGTATGTAACATGGGTATGTAACATGGGTATGTAACATGGGTATGTAACATGTAAAATGGATACGTAACATGGGTATGTAACATGGGTATGTAACATGGGTATGTAACATGGGTATGTAACATGGGTATGTAACATGGGTATGTAACATGGGTATGTAACATGGGTATGTAACATGGGTATGTAACATGGGTATGTAACATGGGTATGTAACATGGGTATGTAACATGGGTATGTAACATGGGTATGTAACATGGGTATGTAACATGGGTATGTAAAATGGATATATATGTAGCAGAAAGGCTGTAAAAAGACATGTCCTCCGAAGAGGGGGGTGGTTAATAATAATAATAATACAAATAAAATAAACTCAGGGGGGGGGGGGGGGGGGACATCCCGCCTAAACAGACCTAATGGTTGAGAAACACTGTGCTGAAATCAAGCTCCATCTACATACCAACATTGGTTAAAAACACCTATAAGACAGTATCGTTTGACAACATCCATACAGAGACCTGCGCAGCCATATTGCTTTCAATCTGATATACTCCCAACATGAGGTAAATGCTGACAGCTACAACAACAACAAAAAGAATCAAAAAAGGTATCAGGGATACAGTAAATATTTCAGATATTTGTTTTGGAAAAACCAGGTTGGTAATGATGTCCCCTGAGAATGCTGCATTTTATTCCAAATCCAAGAAGCCGTCTAACCCATTGATCGACAGCAACATTTTTGAGTCGGGTATTAAGGGATTGGCTGCTTGTGCATAGTGCTGAACACACACACACACACACACACACACCGACAAAGACATGGCCCTAGTAGGCAGTTAGAATAAAAGGGTCATGTCAGATGGATTTCATTTATACTGAACAAATATATAAACCGCAACACGTAACAATTTCAACAATTGTACAGCTCATATAAGGAAATCAGTCAACTGAAATAAATAAATGATGCCCTAATCTATGGATTTCACATGACTATGCAGGTTGCGCAGCCATGGGTGGGCCTGAGAGGGCATAAGCCCACCCACTTGGGAGCCAGGCTCAGCCAATCAGAATACGTTTTCGTGACAAAAGTGCTTGATTAAAGACAGAAATACTCTTGAGTTTAATCAGCTGTCTGGTCTCAGACGATGCTGCAGGTGAAGAACCCAGATGTGGAGGTCCTGGGCTGCAGTGGTTACACGTGGTCTGCGGTTGTATGTTCGGCTTAATTATCTAAAACGATGTTGGAGATGGCTTATGGTAGAGAAATTAACATTAAATTATCTGGCAACAGCTCTGGTGGACATTCCTGCAGTCAGCATGCCAATTGCAAGCTCCCTCAAAGCTTGAGACATCTGTGGCATTGTGTTGTATGACAAAACTACAAATTTTAGAGTGGCCATTTATTGTCCCCAGCACAAGGTGCACCTGTGCTATGAATATGCTGTTTAATGAGCTTCTTGATATGCCACACCTGTCAGGTGGATGGATTATCTTGGCAAATGAGAAATGCTCACTAACAGGGATGTAAACACATTTGAGCACAACATTTTTGACAAATAAGCTTTTTGTAGGTATGGAACATTTCTGGGATCTTTAATTCCAGCTCATGAAACATGGGACGAACACTTTACATATTGCGTTTATATTTTTCTCAGTATAGGTTAACTGTTTAACAGTGTAGAATTCAGTCTTCATTACAGTCACCTATTCATTTATTTTCAGCACCACCATGCAGTTTCATAGTATAGTAGAGCCATCTGAAGTGCTCAGGTACCAAACACACCCAGAGCCTTTTTTTGTCAGCAGCTAAAAAGTATGCATGTGAGTACATGCGTGTGTGACTTCCTGCCTCCCTCCACATGTTGCCGGGGCCTCTGTGCTGTACATTAGCGGGAGCACAATCTCTGCTAATTGGGACTAGAAAGAAAAAGCCCACCCCTTTCCCATCTCTCCCCCACCCCCTCCCTTTACTAATTACAGTAGCAGCCCTGCAGTCTGCAAGCTGCCAGGTTACCGCCGAGGGCCCTGAGACCTCTTTACCCAGCCTGCTTTTCCCCGCTACCCACAATCCCCGGCACTCAATTATTTTTGCTGCTCGTTCCCCTCCCCCCACCAGCCTCTCTACCTCCCTCGCTTACCTTCCCTGCACGCTTCCCCCTTCCACGTCCTCTCTCCTCACCGTGGTGGCTCACTCGAGCGTGCAAGCACACATCCTCCTCCCTCCCCACCTCCCACCCTCTCCCTGAAAAATACCCTATTTTCTTTGCTTGTTTCTCGCTCTCTCAACACACACACTCTACCTCCCTCTCTACTCAGACTCGTTTTATAGGGTGCACAAACACCCATACACACACGCCTCGCAACCCAGCCACTGTTAACCACACACAGTTCTCACTCGCCACCGCCTCACACACACCATGCCTGAAACAGTCATTTTCTCGCTCTCTAATGGCTTCTATTTGATAGTGTCTCCTTCTCACTAGTGTGACCCTCTCCCTCACACTCTCTCGGAGAATGGCTAGAATTTCAGGCTTACTCGCTCTGCCTCTTATTGGAATCTAATTTAGCTTTTTTTCTACCCTGCTCTACCTTATTCTGTCCATCTTGCATACAGACACCTCTATATCACTTTGTACCCCCCTCTACTCCAACCACACTGCCCCTCCTTACCGGATTTTGGCGTGCTCCAAGGCCGAGGCAGAGGATCCTGCTGAGTCCTCCGACACAGAGCGCTGGAATAGTGGAGAAAGGGGTCTGTCGTCCCTGGGGCTGGGCACAGGGCTGGACAACAGGGGCACGATGACCTCCTCAACATCCAGGACCAGCTCCTTAACTTCTGTGGGTAAAGAGGGGGTAGAGGTTACAATGTTATTCATTGATACACTCCAAGACAGAATGTTTATTGAATTGAACAGACCATTTAGCCAATGGATGGCAGTAGTGTTCACTCCCAAATTAACATAATCCAGTTCAAACTAGCATGTTTCTCTTTGGTTACCCCGTTGACGCATTTCTCTTTGGTAACACCGTTGACATGAGCCACAACACATTCAAAAGAAACCTGGTTTAGTTTCACTTAGGGCTCTTTTAGTCACTGGATGTAAAGGACCACAATGCCTGATCTTTTTGTTGTGACATGAATTGCCAGACTATGCAAACAGAGTTCTTTCAATTAAAACCCATTGTCTATGCAAAACTAACCCCTCACCTGCCAGTCAACACTCAGCACAACTGGCACCCTGGGTTATTCATGAGGCACCAAACAGAGGAAAACCAGCTAAGAAATGCTTATTTTTGTTCGGTTGCAAAACGTTAAAACATTTTCCATTGCAAGCCCTAATGAACACGAACTTGTTTTCTCCAGCAAACAAACAAACTTTCTTTGCGCAAGTGTTACTAAAAGCAACAGTGAGATTGTATGGGTTGAGTGAATGCTTTGAACTCTGGCAACCCTTTCAGGATGAGAAAGACTGAAATCCAGTCAATTCATCTCAAAATCACCGCCTGAAATAGTCACAACAACATGCCTGAGCAAAAGGAGATGTCGTGACCTTTAAAGCGACAAAAAAAAAAAAGTCCTCGCTCGCTGAAGAGTTGCCCACACAGCAGTTCAGAGACAATAATGTCAGACCAAAATGGTTAGAATTGTGTTTTTTCAAAACTATTGTTTCGAAAGTTTACGTCAATGGGACAGACAGGCAAATAACATTTATCAACAATGCCTACCACTGTTGGCGTGTATGGTCAGCATATTTGCTTGCTTTCTGCCTGGCAACATTCAATACCTTAGCTATTAAGTACACTTCCATTTTGATTATTAATTTTCAATAGGGTAAGATGGGGCTGAAGCCCTGAAAAAATAGGCAGGGCTTGACATACAGGGCTGCCTGCCAGCCAGGGGAGTTTCTGGAAACCCTCCGGGCCAGTCAATCATTCAAATCAGTGGCCCACTTTAGGCCAGCGAAAAAAATATTGTAGCAATGCTATTTTCAATCTAGGTTATATGGCTGTGATAAATAAAATTAAAACTGATGAATTGACGAAGTTATTACGTCATTATGTAGATTATTTATCACATGAAGGAGTGGCTTCGTAAGAAGCATTTCAAGGTCCTGGAGTGGCCTTGCCAGTCTCCAGACCTCAACCCCATAGAAAATCTTTGGAGGGAGTTGAAAGTCCGTGTTGCCCAGCAACAGCCCCAAAACATCACTGCTCTAGAGGAGATCTGCATGGAGGAATGGGCCAAAATACCAGCAACAGTGTGTGAAAACCTTGAAGACTTACAGAAAACGTTTGACCTCTGTCATTGCCAACAAAGGGTATATAACAAAGTATTGAGATAAACTTTTGTTATTGACCAAATACTTATTTTCCACCATCATTTGCAAATAAATTCATTAAAAATCCTACAATGTGATTTTCTGGATTTTTTTTCTCATTTTGTCTGTCATCGTTGAAGTGTACCTATGATGAAAATTACATGCCTCTCATCTTTTTAAGTGGGAGAACTTGCACAATTGGTGGCTGACTAAATACTTTTTTGCCCCACTGTATATTTGTAAACAACTGGTGCACGGTATCTGCACGGTTTTGCTTGCGTAGGGTAGAGTATCTCATGATAAGGTGTAGACCACACTATCTACAGTGGCTTGCAAAAGTATTCACCCCCCTTGGCATTTTTTCTATTTTATGGCCTTACAACCTGGAATTAAAATGTATTTTTCGGGAGTTTGTATCATTGGATTTACACAACATGCCTACCACTTTGAAGATTAAAAATATTTTCTCTTGTGAAACAAACAAGAAACGACAAAAAAAACTGAAAACTTGAGCATGCATAACTATTCACCCCCCAAAGTCAATACTTTGAGGCAACCTTTTGCAGCAATTACAGCTGCATGTCTCTTGTCTCTCTATAAGCTTGGCACATCTAGCCACTGGGATTGTTGCCCATTCTTCAAGGCAAAAACTGCTCCAGCTCCTTCAAGTTGGATGGGTTCGGCTGGTGTATAGCAATCTTTAAGTCATACCACAGAATCTCAATTGGATTGAGGTCTGGGCTTTGACTAGGCCATTCCAAGACATTTAAATGTTTCCCCTTAAACCACTCGAGTGTTGCTTTAGTAGTATGCTTAGGGTCATTGTCCTGCTGGAAGGTGAACCTCCATCCCAGTCTCAAAACTCTTGAAGACTAAAACAGGTTTTCCTCAAGAATTTCCCTGTATTTAGCGCCATCCTTCAATTCTGACCAGTTTCCCAGTCTCTGCCGAAGAAAAACATCCCCACAGGATGGTGTTTGCTTATTTCTTTCTTTTAGCAATGGCTTTTTTCTGGTCACTCTCCTGTCAAGCCCAGCTCTATGGAGTGTTCAGCTTAAAGTGGTCCTATGAACAGATACTCCAATATCCTCTGTGGAGCTTTGCAGTTCCTTCAGGGTTATCTTTGGTCTCTTTGTTGCCTCTCCGATTAATGCCCTCCTTGCCTGGTCCGTGAGTTTTAGTGGGCGGCCCTCTCTTGCCAGGTTCATTGTGGTGCCATAGTCTTTCAATTTATTTATGGATTTAAAAATGGGGCTCCATGGGATGTTCAAAGTTTGATATTTTTTAATAACTCAACCCTGATCTGTACTTCTCCACAACATTGTCCCTGACCTGTTTGAAGAGATCCTTGGTCTTCATGGAGCCACTTGCTTAGTGGTGACTCTGATGCCTTTCGGGAACTGGTATATTCAGATGTGACTAGTCTTGAGAATGACAAATATTAATTTCCAAAGTTTGCTGCTTAAGTGTCTTTTTGTCAGATGTTACTATGGAATACTGAAGTATAATTACAAGCATTTCATAATTGTCAAAGGCTTTTATTGACAATTACATGAAGTTGATGCAAAAAGTCAATATTTGAAGTGTTGACCCTTCTTTTTCAAGACCTCTGCAATCCGCCCTGGCATGCTGTCAATTAACTTCTGGGCCACATCCTGACTGATGGCAGCCCATTCTTGCATAATCAATGCTTGGAGTTTGTCAGAATTTGTGGGTTTTTGTTTGTCCACCTGCCTCTTGAGGATTGACCACAAGTTCTCAATGGGATTACGTCTGGGGAGGATCCTGACCATGGACACAAAATATTGATGTTTTGTTCCCCGAGCCACTTAGTTATCACGTTTGCCTTATGGCAAGGAGAGTCACGAAACTGTTCCTGGATGGTTGGGAGAAGTTGCTCTTGGAGGATGTGTTGGTACCATTCTTAATTCATGGCTGTGTTCCTAGGCACAATTGTGAGTGAGCCCACTCCCTTGGCTGAAAAGCAACCCCACACATGAATGGTCTCAGGATGCTTTACTGTTGGCATGACACAGAACTGATAGTAGCGCTCACCTTGTCTTCTCCGGACAAGCTTTTTTCCGGATGCCCCAAACAACCGGACAGGGGATTCGTCAGAGAAAATGACTTTACCCCAGTCCTCAGCAGTCCAATCCTTGTACCTTGTGCAGAATATCAGTCTTGTCCTGATGTTTTTCCTGGAGAGAAGTGGATTCTTTGCTGCCCTTCTTGACACCAGGCCATCCTTCAAAAGTCTTCACCTCACTGTGCGTGCAGATGCACTCACACCTGCCTGCTGCCGTTCCGGAGCAAGCTCTGTACTGGTGGTTCCCAGGCCCCACAGCTGAATCAACTTTAGGAGATGGTCCTGGTGCTTGCTGGACTTTCCTGGGCGCCCTAAAGCCTTCTTCACAACAATTGAACCGCTCTCCTTGAAGTTCTTGACAATCCCAATAAATGGTTGATTTAGGTACAATCTTACTGGCAGCAATATCCTTGCCTGTGAAGCCATTTTTGTGCAAAGCAATGATGACGACACGTTTCCTTGCAGGTAACCATGGTTGACAGAGGAAGAACAATGATTTCAAGTACAACCCTCCGTTTGAAGCTACAAGTCTGTTATTCGAACTCCTTGTCAACACACACCTGTGTGAGTGAGCGAATCACTGACATGATGTCAGCTGGTCCTGTTGTGGCAGGGCTGAAATACAGTGGAAATGTTTTTGGGGGATTCAGTTCATTTGCATGGCAAAGAGATTAATTGCAATTATTTGCAAAGTCTCTCTTTGCCATGCAAATTAACTGAATCCCCCAAAAACATTTCCACTGTATTTCAGCACTGCCACAACAGGACCAGCTGACATCATAGGGACTTTGCAAATAATTGCAATTAATCTGATCACTTCATAACATTCTGGAGTATATAAAAATTGCCACCATACAAACTGAGACAGCAGACTTTGCAAAAATGTATATTTGTGTCATTCAAAACTTATGGCGCCGACTGTACTGTTGAAGTCGGAAGGTTGGAGTCATTAAAATTCATTTTTCCACCACTCCACAAATTTCTTGTTAACAAACTATAGTCTTGGCAAGTGGGTTCGGACTAGAGGTCGACCGATTATGATTTTTCAACACAGATACCGATTATTGGAAGACCAAAAAAGTCGATACCGATTAGAATCGGGCAATTTTTTTTTACAAATGTATTTGTAATAATGACAATTACAACAATACTGAATGAACACTTATTTTAACTTAATATAATACATCAATAAAATAAATGTAGCCTCAAATAAAGAATGAAACATGTTCAATTTGGTTTAAATAATGCAAAAACAAAGTGTTGGAGAAAGTAAAAGTGCAATATTTGCCATGTAAGAAAGCTAACGTTTAAGTTCCTTGCTCAGAACATGAGAACATATGAAAGCTGGTGGTTCCTTTTATTCCCAGGTAAGACGGTTTAGGTTGTAGTTATTATAGGAATTATAGGACTCTCTCTCTCTATACCATTTGTATTTCATTAACCTTTGACTATTGGATGTTCTTATAGGCACTTTAGTATTGCCAGTGTAACAGTATAGCTTCCGTCCCCTCTCCTAGCTCCTCCCTGGGCTCGAACCAGGAACACAATGACAACAGCCACCCTCGAAGCAGCGTTACCCATGCAGAGCAAGGGAAACAACCACTCCAAGGCTTAGAGCAAGCAAGTGGCGTTTGAAACACTATTAGCGCGCGCTAACTAGCCAGCCATTTCACTTCGGTTACACCAGCCTCATCTCGGGAGTTGATATGCTTGAAGTCATAAACAGCGCAATGCTTGACGCACAACGAAGAGCTGCTGGCAAAACGCACGAAAGTGACTGCTCAGTCCGATTATACGCAACGCATGACAAGCTAGATAATGTCTAGTAATATCAACCATGTGTAGTTAACTAGTGATTATGATTGATTGTTTTTTATTAGATAAGTTTAATGCTAGCTAGCAACTTACCTTGGCTTACTGCATTCGAGTTACAGGCAGTCTCCTTGTGGAGTGCACGAGAGAGAGGCAGGTCGTTATTGCGTTGGACTCGTTAACTGTAAGGTTGAAAGATTGGATCCCCCGAGCTGACAAGGTGAAAATCTGTCGTTCTGCCCCTGAACGAGGAAGTTAACCCATTGTTTTTAAAAAATAAATAAAAATTAAAACCTCTGCAAAATCCGTGTCCAAAAATACAGATTTCGGATTGTTATGAAAACTTGAAAGCGGCCCTAATTAATCAGCCATTCCGATTAATCGGTCGACCTGTAGTTCGGACATCTACTTTGTACATGACACAAGTAATTTTTCCAACAATTGTTTACAAACAGATTATTTCACTTATAATTCACTGTATCACAATTCCAGGAGGGTCAGAACTTTACATACACTAAGTTGACTGTGCCTTTAAACAGCTTGGAAAATTCCAGAAAATGTCATAGCATTAGAAGCTTCTGATAGGCTAGTTGACATCATTTGAGTCAATTGGAGGTGTACCTGTGGATGTATTTCAAGGCCTACCTTCAAACTCAGTGCCTATTTGCTTGACATGGGAAAATAAAAAGAAATCAGCCAAGACCTCAGAAAAAAATTGGAGACCTCCACAAGTCTGGTTCATCCTTGGGAACAATTTCCAAATGCCTGAAGGTACCATGTTCATCTGTACAAACAATAGTACGCAAGTATAAACACCATGTGACCACGCAGCCGTCATACAGCTCAGGAAGGAGACGTGTTCTGTCTCCTAGAGATGAACGTACTTTGGTGTGAAAAGTGCAAATCAATCCCAGAACAACAGCAAAGGACCTTGTGAAGATGCTGGAGGAAACGGGTACAAAGATATCTATATCCACAGTAAAACAAGTCCTATATCGACATAACCTGAAAGGCCACTCAGCAAGTAAGAAGTCACTGCTCAAAAACCACCATAAAAAAGCCAGACCATGGTTTGCAACTGCACATGGAGACACAAAGTACAAAAAGATTGTACTTTTTGGAGAAATGTCATCTGGTCTGATGAAACAAAAATAGAACTGTTTGGCCATAATGACTATTGTTATGTTTGGAGGAAAAAGGGGTAGGCTTGCAAGCCAAAGGACACCATCCCAAACGTGAAGCACGGGGGTGGCAGCATCATGTTGTGGGCATGCTTTGCTGCAGGAGGGACCGGTGCACTTCACAAAATAGATGGCATCATGAGGGAGGAAACTTATGTGGATATATTGAAGCAACATCTCAAGACATCAGTTAGGAAGTTAAAGCTTGGTCGCAAATAGGTCTTCCAAATGGACAATGACCCCAAGCATACTTCCAAAGTTGTGGCAAAATGGCTTAAAGACAACAAAGTCAAGGTATTGGAGTGACCATCACAAAGCCCTGACCTCAATCCTATAGAAAAGTTGTGGACAGAACTGAAAAAGCGTGTGCGAGCAAGGTTTCCCACAAACCTGACTCAGTTACACCAGCTCTGTCAGAAGGAATGGGCCAAAATTCACCCAACGTATTGAGGGAAGCTTGTGGAAGGCTACCCGAAATGTTTGACCCAAATTAAACAATTTAAAGGCAATGCTACCAAATACTAATTTAGTAAACTTCTGACCCACTGGGAATGTGATGAAAGAAATAAAAGCTGAAATAAAATCACTCCACTATTATTCTGACATTTCCCATTCTTAAAATAAAGACAGGAAATCTTACAAGGATTAAATGTCAGGAATCGTGAAAAACTGAGTTTAAATGTATTTGGCTAAGGTGTATGTAATCTTCCGACTTCAACTGTATATACTGAGATCATGTGATACTTAATGTGATATATGGGTGCAATCTAACTAATTATATGACTTCTGAAGGTAATTGGTTGTACCAAATCTTATTTAGGGGCTTCATAGCAAAGGTTGTGAGTACATATGCACGCACCACTTTTCAGTTTTTTACATTTAAAATTTCTCTTCAGCAATTTGGAATATTTTGTGTATGCCCATTACATGAAATTCAATTAAAAATCCATTTAAAATTACAGGTTGTAATGCAACAAAATTGGAAGAACACCAAGGGGGATGAATACTTTTGCAAGGCACCGTACCTAGAGAGTTTGCATCTATATTCTTTGTAGCTGTCTATTTATCTACACAAACGGATGCTGGCACAAAGACCGTACTCACTGAGCTGTATAAGGCCATAAGCAAAGAGGAAAATGCTCATACAGAGGCGGAGCACCTAGTGGCCGGGGACTTTGATTCAGGGAAACTTAAATCCAGCAAGTTAAATGTGCAACCAGAGGGGAGGAAAATAAAAAAATATATATATATTTTTTTTTTACTCTAGAGCACCTTTATTCCACATACAGAGGCGAGTACAAAGCTCTCCCTCACCCTCCATTTGGCAAATCTGACCATAATTCTATCCTCCTGATTCCTGCTTACAAGCAAAAATTTAAAGCACAAAGCACCAGGGACCCTGTCAAAAAAACAAAAAACGGGGTCAGATGAAGCAGATGCTAAACTACAGGACTGTTTTGCTAGCACAGAATGGAATATGTTCAGGGATTATTCTGATGGCATTGAGGAATACACCACATCAGTCATTGGCTTCATCAATAAGTGCATCAATGATGTTGTCCCCACAGTGTATTCCAAGGATGCGCTGACCAACTGTCAAGTGTCTTCACTGACATTTTCAACCTCTCCCTGTCAATCTGTAATACCCACGTTTCAAGCAGACCACCATACTCCCTGTGCCCAAAAACACCAAGGTAACCTGCCTAAATGACAACCGACCAGTAGCACTCACGTCTGTAGCCATGAAGTGCTCTGAAAGGCTGGTCATGGCTCACATCAACATCATAATCCTAGAAACCCTACACCCACTCTAATTTGCATACCGCCCCAAAAGATCCACAGATTATGCATTCTTTATTGCACTCTACATTGCCCTTTCATATCTATGTGAGAATGCTATTTATTGACTACAGCTCAGCGTTCAAAATTATAGTGCCCTCAAAGCTCATCACTAAGCTAAGGACCCTGGGACTTAACATCTCCCTCTGCAACTGGATCCTGGACATCCTGACGGGCCACCCACAGGTAGTAAGGGTAGGTAACAACACATCCACCATGCTGATCCCCAACACGGGGGCCCCTCAGGGGTGTGTGCTCAGTCCCCTCCCGTTCTCCCAGTTCACTCATGACTGCACAGCCAGGCACTACTCCAACACCATCATTAAGTTGGCCGATGACACAACAGTGGTAGGCCTGATCAACGACAAAGACGAGACAGCCTATAGGAAGGAGGTCAGAGACCTGGCCGAGTGGTAAAAGGATAACAACCTCTCCCCTCAAAGTGATCAAGACAAAGGCGATGATTGTGGACTCCAGGAAAAGGAGGACTGAGCACGCCCCCATTCACAACGACAGGGCTGTAGTGGAGAAGGTTGAGAGCTATAAGTTCCAACAAACTTTCATGGTCCAAGCACACCAAGACAGTCGTAAAGAGGGCACAACAAAACCTATTCCCCCTCAGGAGATTGAAAAGAATTGGCATGGGTCCTAAGATCCTCAAAAAGGTTCTACAGCTGCACCGTCAAGAGCATCTCGACAGGTTGCATCACTGCCTGGTATGGCAACTGCTCGGACTCCGACCGCAAAGCACTACAGAGGGTAGTGCGTACGGCCCAGTACATCACTGGGGCCAAGCTTCCTTCCATCCAGGACCTCTAAACCAGGCGGTGTCAGAGGAATGCCCTAAAAATTGTCAAAGACTCCAGCCACCCTAGTCATAGGACTGTTCTCTCTGCTACCGCATGGCAAGCAGTAGAAGAGCGCCAAGTCTAGATCCAAGAGGCTTCTAAACAGCATCTACCCCTAAGCCATAAGACTCCTGAACATCTAATCAAATGGCTACCCAGACTATTTGCATTGCTCCACCTTTTAAGCTGCTGCTACTCTGCTATTATCCTTGCATGGTCACTTTACTTCTACCGACATGTACATATTACTTAAATTACCTCGACTAACTGGTTCCCCCGCACTGGTACCCCCTGTATATAGCCTCACTATTGTTATTTTACTGCTGCTCCATTATTTGTTTTAGTTTTTTTTCTTAAAACTGCATTGTTGGTTAAGGGCTTGTAAGTAAGCATTTCACTGTCAAGGTCTACACCGGTTGTATTCGGCGCAGAGAGCCACATCAATTTTACGGAAATACTCATAATAAACTTTGATAAAAGATACAAGTGTATTGCATGGAATTTTAGATCCACTTCTCCTTAACCTCTTCATCCTACCCCACACTTTTTTGAACATTCTGTTAAAAATCGCGCAACATTTCAGCGCCCTGCTACTCATGCCAGGAATATAGTATATGCATATGATTAGTATGTGTGGATAGAAAACACTCAGACGTTTATAAAACTGGTTAAATGACGGCTGTGACTATAACAGAACGTGTGTTTCATCGAAAAGCGCAGGAAAATCTGATCACTGAAAATGGGAAAATATATCCATGCGCCACTTGAACCCATTGTTAAACGTGAACCACATTAAATGGAGCAGAGGTTGCAGTACCTACAGCTTCCACACGATGTCAACAGTCTTGTCATTTGCCTACGAATTGTTCCTTTGTCAAACGGACACGAGGCAGCACATTTCTTCCGGTCTCAGACTTGTGGCCTGGATTCACAACGAGTGTAGCTTTAATTCGATACCCTGCATGTGTATTTTAATGAACGTTTGCGTTTTAACGAGTGCTATTAGCATGTAGCGTAGCACATTTGCATTTCCTGATGTCTAGATGGGACGTCTGCGTCTCAGGTAGGAGCAAGAGTTAATGCATCCGCTGTGTCAGATTTTTTTTTACTTTACCGAAAAAGCACACCATGCTATAATATGAGTAGAGCGCTCAGAGCCCATACATATATCCACCATGTTGTGGAGTCAACATTAATCAGAATAGCATTATAAATATTCACTTACCTTTGATGATCTTCATCAGAATGCACTCCCAGGAATCCCAGTTCCACAATAAATGTTTGTTTTGTTCGATAATGTCCATAATTTATGTCAAAATAGCTCCTTTTGTCAGCGCGTTCAGTCCAGTAATCCATTCATAAATCGCGTTCCCTAGTTTCAGACGAAAAGTCAAAAAAGCTCCATTACAGTTAGTAGAAACACAACGATGTATAGAATCAATCTTTAGGATGTTTTTAACATAAATCTTCAATAATGTTCCAACCGGACAATTCCTTTGTCTTCAGTAAGGAAGTGGAACGAGAGCTACCTTTCACGCGAGCGCGCGAGACTGAGCAAGTGGCACTCTGCCAGACCACTCACTCAAAGAGCTCTTATGAGCCCCTCCTTTAGAGTAGAAGCATCAAACAAGTTTCTAAAGATTGTTGACATTTAGTGGAAGCCGTAGGAAGTGCAAAATTACCAATATCCCACTGTGTATTCGATAGGGGCTAAGGTCAAAAACTACCAACCTCAGATTTCCCACTTCCTAGTTGGATTTTTTTCTCAGGTTTTTGCCTGCCATGTTATACTCACAGACATCATTCAAACAGTTTTAGAAACGTCAGAGTTTTCTATCCAAATCTACTAATTATATGCATACTCTAGCTTTTATGGCTGAGTAGCAGGCAGCTTAATTTGGGCACGCTTTTCATCCACAATTCCCAATACTGCCCCCTACCCCAAAGAAGTTGTGTTGTGACAAGGTAGGGGTGGTATACAGAAGATAGCCCTATTTGGTAAATAGGTAGCATTCTGCATAAATAAGACGGAATAAAAACAAGACAGTATTAAAATATAGGCCTTAACATACAAGCCAATATTGTGGAAAAGGGAGACAACTCAGTGTGGTACAAGTAGAACAGGGACTTCATGCCCTGTTGACACGGACTCAGCCTAAATTACTTTCAGTTTAAGTCTTTGTGGGGGGGAGGGGGGGGGGACTAGGAAAATCCCACGACAAAAGCCCAGAGGCCCCGAAGTGTAATTAATAGCCAGGAAATTAATCTTCGGCAAGCAGCTTTTGTGGAGGGGGAGGATAAAAAGCTGTCCCATGTCTCGTGGACATGATTGAGTCGTTCAAAGACTGGGTGCCTTGAACCTTAAGCCACCCTTGTTAGAAGGGTGTGTGTGTGTGTGTGTGTGTGTGTGTGTGTTGGGGGAGAAGGGCACGTTAGGTCACTTTTTGGAAGTGGAACAGATCAAGTGATGCTAATGATGTTTGCTGGTGTGATCGTCTTCGAGGGCCCTAGGGAACAAGTACAATGAGGGCGGGACAAGCCAGAGCCTTGGGTGGCCAAAGATTAGGTAAGCGGTTGGCTAAATTTAGCCCCAGGCTTTGACATGATCTCATTCTGCATTGGGGAAAACTAGGTGAATCTCATTGAATAGTAGTGATTGTGAAAAAATATATACAGTTACTTAATCGGGATATTATTTGGCGATATATAGTATCAACAATATCGCAATATTTTTGCGCCAGTTGGCTGTATTTTTCCTTCATAGCTGGTTCTCCATCTTCTTTTTAAATAGGGAGCCACATTTGTTTTCAGCACTTTTATTTCCATGACCGATCAAAACTTCTCATGGCTCTGTCTCTCTGCAGCAGACATATGGTGACGTCAAATCAAAATAAAATCACAGTAACGAATCACAATACATATTGTAATCGGCACCAAAGTATTGTCATAATATCATGAGGTCCCAGGAAATTCACCAGCCCTAATGACTAGGCATGGGTCTCAATACCAATTCATTTCTTTCTCCCCATAAACAACTGTCTAGAAGTGGTCTGAGTGGAAAGGGGAAAAGTGAAAACTAGCTGTTATAGGCAGAGAGGTTTGGAAGTCTTTATTTTCACTCTATTCATTGATTTACCACCTGGTGATCTTACCAGGCAAGCTGAAACTCCACCATGCAAAACCTGCTGATTAGAAGGTCCTCGGTAAATTGTATTTTCAACCAGCAACTATCAGGAAATGACACTGATCACACTTTTAAAAAGTGTTAGTTTCATCAACTGTTGTACAATATGATACAAAAACACAGGAATAACAAATGTGACTGCCCTGGGCATTTAAACCTAATGCTCATGGAGGAGAGGTCCTAAGGAAAGGAAACCGCTTTACACTTTTGAGAGCACAAATGCAGTTAAAATTACTTGGACTTCATTTCTCTTTCTGTTGCATTTGCCAAGATTGTGAAGCCATTTACAGGTCATCAAAATGCCAGCAGCGAAAAGCAAAGCCTCACTACACAGCTAACAGGGGCGTTGACTGCGTTCTAAAATATTAGACCATCCTCTGGCAGTCGATTTGCATAATGCATTATTCGAATGGAGGCTTGTTTCGCAATGAAGCCGCATCCACAGACATAACGGGCCAGAAATGTTTGGGGATGTGCACGGTGAGCAGGAGGGACCCCCGCGGACAGCAGCTGCAGATGGCTTTGTAAACATCCCATAACAAACCAGAAACTAAGCCTACATTTTGGATCTGCAGACATACAAGTATGAACTTGCCTTTAGTGATCTACCTTTTAGCAATGGATACCTCGCGGGGGAAAACTGATAGATACCCTTCAAGTAGTCTGTATTGAGAACTCGCGATCGCGCAACAGCTCTAAAGAACTAAGGCCTATTGATAAAAGTGGTATTTGATAAAAGGATCAAATCGAATACCAACACCCGACTATCAGCCTAAACAACCACAAAAATATGAAAACAGCGGCACACAAATATTTAAAGAGGAACACGCATGAAGGTACACACACAAAAATAAAACAACGACACAAACTCATATAGTAAACCATGAAAGCACACACTGGTACAGGCATGTACAGGTAGCTGCCTAAATAAAGGAAACACCAACATAAAGTGTCTTAATAGGGTGTTGGACCACCACGAGCCAGAACAGCTTCAATCCACCTTGACATAGATTGTACAAGTGTCCTCTATTGGGGGAGGGGATGCAAAACTATTTTCCACGAGACATTCCATTATTTGGTGTTTTGCTGATGGTGGAGGAAAACGCCGTCTCAGACGTCACTTCATCAATCTCACGCAAGTGTTTAATTGGGTTCAAATATGGTGATTGGGACGGCCATGGCATATGGTTTACAACGTTTTCATTCTCATCAAACCATTTAGTAACAGGTCCTCCAGAGTGGCACAGCGGTCTAAGGCACAGCCTCGCAGTGATTGAGGAGTCACCAGAGAGCCGGGTTCAATCCCGGGCTGTGTCGCAGCCGGCCGCGACCGGGAGACCCATGAGGTGGAGCACAATGGGCCCAGCGTCGTCTGGGTTAGGGGGAGGGTTTGGCCGGCCAGGATGTCCTCGTCCCATCGCACTATACTGACTCGTGGCGGGCCGGGTGCATGCACAGTGACACGGTCGACAGTTGTATTTCATCCGACACATTGGTGCGGCTGGCTTCCAGGCTAAGCAAGCAGTGTATCAAGAAGCAGTGCGGCTTGTCAGGGTCGTGTTTCAGAGGACACATGGCTCTCGACCTTCGCCTCACCCGAGTCTGTAGGGGAGTTTCAGCGAAGGGACAAGACTAACTTCCAATTGGATATCACGACAACTGGGGAGAAAAAGTATACATAAAAAATAAAATAAACATCACATTTACAGCAGTATTCAGACCCTTCATTGAAGCACTTTTGGCAGCCTTGAGTCTTCTTGGGTATGACGCTACAAGTTTGGGAAACCTGTATTTGGGGAGTTTATCCCTATCTTCTCGGCAACCTGTCAGGTTAGATGGGGAGCATCGATACACTGATATTTTCAGGTCTCTCCAGAGATGTTCGATCTGGTTCAAGTCCAGGCTTTGGCTGGGCCACTCAAGGACATTCAGAGACTTGCCCCGAAGCCACTCCTGCATTGTCTTGGCTGCGTGCTTAGGGTCATTGTCCTGTTGGAAGATGAACCTTCGCCCCAGTCTGAAATCCTGAATGCTCTGGATCAAGGATCTCCCTATCCTGACTAGCCTCCCTGTCCCTGAAAAACATCCCACAGCATGATGATGCTAGGTGCCAGGTTTCCTCCAGACGTGATGCTTGGCATTCAGGCCAAAGGTGTCAATTTTGGTTTCATCACACCAGAGAATCTTGTTTCTCATGAGTCTTCAGGTGCCTTTTGGCAAACTCCATGTGGGCTGTCATGTGCCTTTTACTGAGGAGTGGCTTCCGTCTGGCCACTACCATAAAGGCCTGATTGGTGGAGAGGGTTATCCTTCTGGAAGGTTCTCCCATCTACACAGAGGAACTCTGACCAACGCCCTTCTCCCGATTGCTCAGTTTGGCCGGGCAGCCAGCTCTTGGAGTCTTGGTGGTTCTAAACTTCTTCCATTTAAGAATGATGGAGGGCACTGTGTTCTTGGGGACCTTTAATCTTACAGCCATTTTTTGGTACCCTTCCCCAGATCTGTGCCTCAATCCTGTCTCGGAGGTCTAAAGACAATTCCGGCGACCTCATGGCTTGGTTTTTGCTCTGACTTGCACGGTAAACTGTGGGAACTTATATAGACAGATGAGTGATTGAATGCCACCATAGGAGATGGCTGTCATTTTACAGGCTCCCAACCAATTGAGCTAAAATCCCAGTCATTTGCTAGAAGAGACAGAGATATCAGGGATGTAGGTGGGGGTGTCTTGGAAGAATCCAACGGAGAGTGGGTTATCCGCCTCGACCATCAGTTCTATTCGACAATGTGCAATCATTGGATAATAAAATGGATGAGCTCCGATCAAAACTAACCTACCAACGGGACATTAAAAACTAATATCTTATGTTTCACGAGTCGTGGCTGAACGAAGACATGGAAAACATACAGCTGGCTGGGTTTTCCATGCATTGGCAATATAGAACAGCTGCCTTCTGTAACAAGGGATGGCGGTCTGTGTCTCCATTTGTAAATAACAGCTGGTGCATGAACTTGAAGGAAGTCTCGAGGTTTTGATCGTCTGATGTGAGAAAGACCTTTAAAACAGGTCAACATTCCCAAGGCTGCAGAGCCAGTATCTCATGATAAGCTGTAGACCACACTATTTACCAAGAGAGCTTATTTATATTTTTTTCATAGCTGTCAATTTACCAGCACTAAGACGGCACTCAACGAGCTGTATAAGCACATAAGCAAAAAGGTAAATGCTCATGCAGAAGCGGCGCTCCTAGATTCCCGGGGCCTTTAATGCAGGGAAACTTACATCCACTTAATCTAATTTGTTACATGTGCAACCAGAGGGGAAAATAACTCTGGACCACCTTCACTCCGCACAGAGACGAGTACAAAAACTCTCCCTACAATTGGCAGATGTGACCAAAACTCCATCCTACCGATTCTTGCTTACAAGCAAAAACGAAAAAACAGGAAGTACCAGTGACTCGCTCAATAAGAAAGTGGTCAGATGACGCAGATGCTAAGCTACAGGACTGTTTTGCTAGCATAGACTGGAAAATGTTCTGGGATTATTTTCCGATAGAATTGAGGAGTACACCACATCAGTCACTGGGTTCATCAATAAGTGCTTTGATGACGTCGTCCCCACAGTGACCGTACGTACATACTAGAGGTCGACCGATTAATCGTAATGGCCGATTAATTAGGGCCGATATCAAGTTTTCATAACAATCGGAAATCTGTATTTTTGGGCACCGATTTTATTATTTAAAAAAGAAAATGGTTTTATTTTTTATACCTTTATTTAACTAGGCAAGTCAGTTAAGAACACATTCTTATTTTCAATGAAGGCCTAGGAACGGTGGGTTAACTGCCTCGTTCAGGGGCAGAACGACAGATTTGAACCTTGTCAGCTCGGGAGATCCAATCTTGCAAACTTACAGTTAACTAGTCCAACGCAATAACGACCTGCCTCTCTCTCGTTGCACTCCACAAGGAGACTGCCTGTTACGCGAATGCAGTAAGCCAAGGTAAGTTGCTAGCTAGCATTAAACATATCTTAAAACAAACAATCATAATCACTAGTTAACTACACATGGTTGATGATATTACCTAGCGTGTACTGCGTTGCATATAATCTGACTGAGCAGACAAGTATCTGAATGAGCGGTGGTAGGCAGAAGCAGGCGCGTAAATTCATTCAAACAGCACTTTCGTGCGTTTTGCCAGCAGCTCTTCGTTGTGCGTCAAGCATTGCGTTTCAAAAGTCACTCGCTCTGAGCCTTCCAGTAGTTGTTCCCCTTGCTCTGCATGGGTAACGCTGCTTCGATGGTGGCTGTTGAGGTTGTGTTGCTGGTTCGAGCCCAGGGAGGAGCGAGGAGAGGGACGGAAGCTATACTGTTACACTGGCAATACTAAAGTGCCTATAAGAACATCCAATAGTCAAAGGTTAATGAAATACAAATGGTATAGAGGGAAATAGTCCTATAATTCCTATAATAACTACAACCTAAAACTTCTTACCTGGGAATATTGAAGACTCATGTTAAAAGGAACCACCAGCTTTCATATGTTCTCATGTTCTGAGCAAGGAACTTAAACGTTAGCTTTCTTACATGGCACATATTGCACTTTTACTTTCTCCAACACTGTTTTTATTTAAACCAAATTGAACATGTTTTATTATTTACTTGAGGCTAAATTGATTTTATTGATCAAGTTAAGTTGATATTAAGTTAAAATAAGTGTTCATTCAGTATTGTTGTAATTGTCATTATTACAAATACATTTTGTAATACATTCACTGTGCAGACTCCTGCACAGTGAATCAAATCCCCCCCCCCCCCATTTTTACGCTGCTGCCATTGTGTATTATCTATGCATCATCACTTTATTTCTCCCTCCATGTACATAATACCTCAATTAGCTCGAATAACTGGCGCCCCCGCACATTGACTCTGTTCCCGGTACCCCCTGTTTATAGCCTCGCAACTGTTATTGTATTGTTGCTCTTTAATTATGTTATTTTTTTACTTCAGTTTATTTTAGTAAATAGTTTAACACTTATTTTTCTTAAACCTGCATTGTTGGTTAAGGGCTTGTAAGTAAGCATGTCACTGTAAGGTAAGTCTACACCTGTTGTATTCAGCGCATGTGACAAATAAAACATGTATTTGGTGTGCCTTTCCAAAATATGTCCAATCAATTGAACTTACCACAGGTGGACTCCAATCAAGGTTGTAGAAACATCTCAAGGATGGTCAATGGAAACAGAATGCATCATCGGAGCTCAATTTCGAGGCTCATAGCAAGGGATCTGAATGCTTACGGCAATACGGTATATTTTATAAATGTGCAAAAATGTGTAAAAACCTGTTTCCACCTTGCCATCGTGGGGTATTGTGTGTGTACTGATGAGGATAAGAAAGTATTTGATCCATTTTAAAATAAAGCTGTAATGTAACTAAAATGTGGGAAGAGTCAAGGGGTCTGAATACTTTCCCAATTCATTGTATACACAAACACATTTCCATAACAACCAAGACAGTCAGCTCACCCATCTCCTGCATGTTCTGGGCTTCAGTGGTTTCCGTCCCGTCCATGCTGTCCTCATCCTGGGACTGGCCTCTGCTACGACCCCTGAAAACACACAGGGGGAGAAAAGCAGTCATTGATCTGATCTGCCTTTCAGGCTCTGCTCAAGGTAGTCCTGCATCAGGTTGGATACTCACAGTACCCACCGGGTGAGCAGCAATACATTTTTTTAAATCAAATTAATTCAACCTGTGGGCCGGCTCGCAGTTCAGAACAATTGCATTGCGGGTCGAAAACATTTAAATTCAAGATAATACACTTTTTAAAATCCCAGGAGCTTTTTGTGATGCAAATTCAACTCTGTGAGTGGCGATGCAGACATAAGGCTACCATGCAGATCAACCATGCACAAATTGTGAAAATAACCAAGCCATGAATTAATTTTTCTTCTATCCAAAAGTTGAATAGACATGCAGACAAATTCATTAATGCACGACAGGGAAGCAGTAATAACAGATGTGTTTTGATGTCGGGTATCGGCTGGGGCTGTTGCTGGTGTGGCTCCAGGAAAACAGACCCATGCAGAACTTTAGCTCAAGGAGGAACAGCATTGTCATTCAGGTCTGCCGCACAGAATGAGGAGCTGCCATTTGAAGTAGGATGAACAGTAAGAACAGTCTGCAAGCTTAGCTCTGTGGTGTGAGGAACAGTGAGAGGAGAACTGCCTGTAAGGTCAGTGATGCAGAGAGGAAGTGCCTAAGGAGCAACCACTGTCCATTCATTTCATTTTTATTTATCCTTTATTTAACTGGGTAAGTCAGTAAAGAACAAATTCTTATTTACAATGACGGCCTACCCCGGCAGACGCTGGGCCAATTATGCGCCGCCCTATGGAACTCCCAATCATGGCCGTTTGTTATACAGCCTGGAATTGAACTAGGGTCTGTAGTGACGCCTCTAGTACTGAGATGCAGTGCCTTAGACCACTGCTCCACTCGGTAGCCGTTAAACAGACACTTGTTGACAAATATATCTCAAAATTGGACTTGAGCGAAAGCTACCCATTTCAGTAACATTGGATAGAGTGTGGCAGACCAAGATCAGTTTCTCTTCACTTCTCTCTGGAGGTCTGAGCAGTTCAGTCCACAGCTCATCACTTCCCCTCCTCAGTATTAACCAACGCTGTCAACACCGGTGTTTTAGACTCACACAGAGCAGTCAATGGGACCCACCGCTCCACCCGCAGTTACAGCTCAGCTGCTCATTACCATGGTGACGGTCACATTTCTTACCATCGTAGCCCGAGCTGCAAGTCCAGCAAAAACTATTTATAAAAAACACTAAAGACTGAAAAACAGTGAATATAGGCAAATATTAGCAATAACAGGGAATATTGGTAGTGTTTGAATTACAATTGAGTAAGTATACACGCCACAGGTGACTTGGGGGGAGACAGACACAGAGAGAGAGAGAGAGAGAGAGAGAGAGAGAGAGCGAGAGAGAGAGACACACAGAGAGAGACACAGAGACAGAGAGACAGACACACACACAGAGAGAGAGAGACACACACAGAGAGAGAGAGAGACAGACACAGAGAGAGGATCTGTGTAATCTGAGGGAAATATGTCTCTCTAATATGGTCATACATTGGGCAGGAGGTTAGGAAGTGCAGCTCAGTTTCCACCTCGAAAATAAATAAAATTTTGATAAACTCACATATCTACTGGGTGAAATTCCAGTGTGCCATCACAGCAGCAAGATTTGTGACCGGTTGCCACGAGAAAAGGGCAACCAGTGAAGAACAAACAAAATTGTAAATACAACCCATATTTATGCTTATTTATGTGTCCTTTAAGCATTGTTACATTGTTACAACACTGTATATATACATAATATGACATGTGTAATGTCATAATTCTGAAACTTCTGTATGTGTAATGTTTACTGTTAATTTTTATTGTTTCATTTCACTTTATATATTATCTACCCTCACTTGCTTTGGCAATGTTAACACATGTTTCCCCATGCAAATAAAGCCCTTGAATTGAATTGACACAGAGACACCACACACACACACAAGAGGAGAGAGAGGAGAGAGAGAGACCCAGGAGAGAGACACACACCGAGAGAGAGAGACACACACACAGAGAGAGCGACACACACACAGAGAGAGAGGAACACCACACACAGAGGGAGAGGAAAGGACACACACACAGAGTAGCTAGAGGGAACACACACAGACGGACCACACACACAGAGAGCAGAGAAACACACACACATGAGAGAGAGAGACGACACACACCAAGATGATAGAGTACACACACCACACACAGAGAGAGAGACACACACACAGAGAGAGAGAGAGACACAGAGAGGAGAGAGACACAGAGAGAGAGAGGAACAGAGAGAGAGAGACACACAGAGAGAGAGAGGACACAGAGAGAGAGATCACAGAGAGAGAGAGGAAACAGAGAGAGAGACCACAGAGAGAGAGAGACACGGACGAGAGAGAGGACACAGCAGATAGGAGAGGACACAGAGGAGAGAGAGACGAGGACACAGGAGAGAGAGAGACACAGAGGAGAGAGGCAACAAGAGAGAGAGAGACACAGAGAGAGAGACACAGAGAGAGAGACACAGAGAGAGAGAGAACACACAGAGAGAGAGACACAGAGAGAGGAGAACAGAGCAAACTAGAATGCTATTTGGCCCTACACAGAGAGTACACAGCGGCAGAATACCTGACCACTGTGACTGCCCCAAAATTAAGGAAGCCTTGACTATGTACAGACTCAGTGAGCATAGCCTTGCTATTGAGAATGGCCGCTGTAGGCAGACATGGCTCTCAAGAGAAGACAGGCTATGTGCTCACTGCCCACAAAATGAGGTGGAAACTGAGCTGCACTTCCTAACCTCCTGCCCAATGTTTGACCATATTAGAGAGACATATTTCCCTCAGATTACACAGATCCACAAAGAATTCGAAAACAAATCCAATTTTGAAAAACTCCCATATCTACTGGGTGAAATTCCACAGTGTGCCATCACAGCAGCAAGATTTGTGACCTGTTGCCACGAGAGAAAAGGGCAACCAGTGAAGAACAAACACCATTGTAAATACAACCCATATTTATGCTTATTTATTTTATTTTGTGTCCTTTACCATTTGTACATTGTTAAAACACTGTATATATACATAATATGACATTTGTAATGTCTTTATTGTTTTGAAACTTCTGTATGTGTAATGTTTACTGTTCATTTTTGTTTATTTCACTTTATATACTCACTTTATATATTATCTACCTCACTTGCTTTGGCAATGTTAACACATGTTTCCCATGCCAATAAAGCCCTTGAATTGAATTGAATTGAGAGAGAGACACAGACAGACAGAGAGAGAGAGAGAGACACACACACACAGAGAGACAGAGTTTGGTGACCATATCAGTTCCCTTTACCAAGCAAGTCTTTACAGACCAAACCTGCAATGGATACCAGGAAACCAAACCAACGCATCCAAAACAAGCCCCTGGAGTGAAGAGAGGGACTGCACACATTGGGACAACCAGGGCGAGAGGGAGAGAGAAGCCGGGGGAGAACACACTCCTCTGTCTAGCTCTGAACACTTGGCTGGACCATCCAGAACAGCTCATGCATCGTGGGTCTGTGCAAATGTAGCCTCTAAAAAGCTCTGGCACATTCTGGCTCTCGCTCGCTTTCTCTTTCTCTCTGTGTTGCACAAGAACAAAGAGGTGCTATTCAGAGTACTTACCAGTGTGGCTCACTAAACTCAAAGCCTGCCACCCGGGCCAAAAGGGCCTGATCCTTCAGATGGACTAGCCTAGATGTAGACCGGTTCAGAACACAAGGACTAAGCCTCAGCTGGTCCAAATAACAGAAACAGGGATATTTCACATCAACAGAAGACATTTCCTGCTTTGTGCTTAGTGGGAAACACACCCCAGAAATGTAATAAGCCTTTTTTTCAAAGGCAAAACTCTTTGGAGGACAAAAGCAACAAATAGAGGCCACAAAAGTAAACACGTTTTGTGGTTGGAAATATTTGGTTTAGACTGCAAACAATTGAGGCTTTGTGGCCCATTCTCACAATGCGGCAGGTTGCCGTTTAGTGTCATGAGTTTTGTCCTGGAGGCAAAACTGAGCAATATCCCCTTAGATAGGCCCATTTAAATTCAAAATTGGCTACATTGTAAAAAAAAAAATCTATGAAAACAAAAATTTGCATTTTGGTCTTAATTTAAGGCTAGGGTTAGGCATTAAGGTTAGCAGTGTGGTTAGGGTGAAAGTTAGGTTTAAAATGTGTCAGCTAGTGCCCACCCTGCAGAGCTGCCTCCAGAACAAGATTCATGATGAAAATAGCTAACCTGCCACAATGCGGTGGCGAGGTCCAGGGCCAAGGCATCGGGTGACCAGGGTTGGGTTTCTAGGATGAGAAGGACACCGCTACGGATGCTGCCGTCGGCAACCGACTCCCAGCGCTCTGATCAATGACCTACATCATTGAAAATGCAAGGCCATTGTCGTGGCCTGGAACAGGTTTAATCCAGGTTAACAGGCCTGGCCAGACCCCTCCTCTCCCTTCCACACAGAGCATAGTAAACTACGGCTGATAATATTACAGCACTAGCAGCCTAACTCACTGCTTTTCATTTTATACCACCTTCATTCTGCATGGTATTGGTTTTACTTGTCAGAAATTCATGCCAACCACAACTACCATTTCTATGACTTCTCCAAATGGCTCTAGCTTTGAGCATCACTTGCTATGGTCACCATAGCCACCTCAGTGTTGTCATGGTCGCCATGGCCAACGCAGCGTTGCTATGGTCACCGTAGCATTGCTATGGTCGACATGGTCACTTTAGTGTTGATATGCTTGACTGCACAATGTATTCTCAGTTATACTCTGGAAAGTTGGCTCCCAAACAACTGAAGTAAAAGGACTTGACAGGTGAAAGTGGAATGGTGGAAGCCAGACCAGAAAAGTTATGATGAAGAGAAGGTTTCCTAGGGTACTGGGGAACCTGAAAACACTTCAAAACAGTGGCTTAGTTGAACAATATGTTGGGCATGAATGTCAGTTTAGGTGATAGTGGAGCTGTGGCTGCCCCTAGAATAAATCAGAATTTCCAACTGACAGTTTATGTAACGGACACTGTGTTGTTTTTCCAACAGTGTTGGAAGAGTTGTCCATTACCACCCCTGGATAGAACAACAACTATGTCGAGTCAGCCCGGTTTGCAGAAAGAATGCAAGGACTAATCTTAAGTCACAAGACAAACATATCAGTCAGTGTATGCAACCTTGACGTTTACAACAAGATAAAAAAACAGAGCCTCTCAAAGTCCTGGTAGGGATTCGTTGAGTAATCCATGCATGAAGCCAAACAATGCCGAACCCCATGAGACCTTGAACCAAACTAGAAGAAAGCCAGATGTACGGTGATGCTCACTGTTAGACAGGCACTGCATAATGCATGCGTCATGCCCATCTGACTACCCACAGTCCTCGGGTTTTGCCAAGCCGAGGCAACCAAATGGATTTCACGTGTACCCGTCGTAACTACTGTGCAGCACAGAGGTTAACAAGTGATGAAATGTGGGCTAATGAGTAACCCAAAGGCAGATAAAACACCCGCTAGCCAAAGCCAGAGTGACAAGAGCGAACCACTGGGACCTGTGTAGCTTCCCCTCTCTCCCTCCCTGTGATGTCATCTGGAACTCTTGGGAAACTCTGGTGTAGTCTCACAGGGGTAGGCTGGTCCTAATCACAAGCCACCTCTGGTACAATAGAAGGTTCATAAAGTAAGAGTCATTATGACAAGTTATGAGCCCAAGTTCCAGGTTCAGGCTCCCGTTAGACTGATTCTGAAAAAAATATCTAATCACTGGTTCACATAAAAAGTTTCTCGTCACCAAACACCAAGCTAAATGCTGCATCTAGTCCTGATGATCCCAATTCTATGCATGATCTTTCAATTTAAAACCACAAAAAATCATGTGGTACTGAACACAACCAGTCACAAAAAAAAACTATATCTAAACGTCCAGTGACTTGGTCTCTACTACAGCGAGCCACACAGCGAGCCACACAGCGGTAGTGGGGGGAGTGAGACACACAGCGGTAGTGGGGGGAGTGAGACACACAGCGGTAGTGGGGGGAGTGAGACACACAGCGGTAGTGGGGGGAGTGAGACACACAGCGGTAGTGGGGGGAGTGAGACACACAGCGGTAGTGGGGGAGTGAGACACACAGCGGTAGTGGGGGAGTGAGACACACAGCGGTAGTGGGGGAGTGAGACACACAGCGGTAGTGCGGGGAGTGAGACACACAGCGGTAGTGGGGGAGTGAGACACACAGCGGTAGTGGGGGAGTGAGACACACAGCGGTAGTGGGGGAGTGAGACACACAGCGGTAGTGGGGGAGTGAGACACACAGCGGTAGTGGGGGAGTGAGACACACAGCGGTAGTGGGGGAGTGAGACACACAGCGGTAGTGGGGGAGTGAGACACACAGCGGTAGTGGGGGAGTGAGACACACAGCGGTAGTGGGGGAGTGAGACACACAGCGGTAGTGGGGGAGTGAGACACACAGCGGTAGTGGGGGAGTGAGACACACAGCGGTAGTGGGGGAGTGAGACACACAGCGGTAGTGGGGGAGTGAGACACACAGCGGTAGTGGGGGAGTGAGACACACAGCGGTAGTGGGGGAGTGAGACACACAGCGGTAGTGGGGGAGTGAGACACACAGCGGTAGTGGGGGAGTGAGAGAGGGAGAAAGAAAATAATAATAAACTGCTGTTGCAAGTAGTTCCACCTCCCAAGGCAGTGACGAAATCCTGGCATGGGCACACTGGCTGGGCTGAGGCACACCACCTTCTCTGTAGCTCTGCTATTTCCCGGCATGCCATTTAACCATTACCTCTCCGGTTTTACATTTCCAGCTTACAGAGCAAGCTTCTACAAGCAATTGGTTAAAAGCTTCAACAACAATCCCAATGTTAGAGGCTAGAAACCTCTGAAATGCTGACTCAACACGGGACATACCTTCCCTCCAACCAAAAGCAAACAAGGGTCAATGAAATGAACCGTTAACCCATACAGAACGTGCAAGAGACCCATTAGAAATATGTAGACCTAGGACTTTAGCTGAAACTCCTCCACAGAAAACAGTGGTAGGGTTATTACTGTCCTAGGTTGGGCTTTGGGGGTGAGTCCTGGCAACCAGAAAAACTACTATAACGCACTACTGCAACACAGACACAAAGCTCACGTGGGTCAGTGGGAGTTTGTCAGACCGATAATGTACAACACCGAGGAGGATATCTGTGTTTGTGAGAGAGTACTGGTGTTATTTTAGGCCAAATCAATAGGACCTAGTCTGACCACAAAAAAAAAAAGGGGGCACCCATTTCACAGATGACATCAATAACATTTCACATCAAATCCTGCACTGCTATAGCTTAATAAGGATCCATATTACATTTAGAAACGTCTCATAAGAATTTGTAAAACACTCTCATGATTGACAGCTGTTCCCAGAACGAACCAGGCTGGCCATTTAGATGGTCAGGTAACAGTCAGTGATTCATTGCCCTGACCCCTTGGGCATAGCCTACACAGGAGACATTTCCACATGCAGCAGCCATTGGGTTATGCAAGCCTGCTCAGAAGAGGTACTCCAAGCTTTTGCACTCTCTGTAAACAAATAAATCAAATAAAAACAGCCTGGCTTGCTGCTGGCAGAGAGACACACATCAGTGACAGTGGGTCTAGGGACAAGCTTGCCTTCAGAACAAAATGAGGGACAGGAGGAAAAGGGAACAGTACCCTTGACAGCAAATGGTGCAATATCCTTTATTTTTTAGTAGGTTGATCAGCTTTAATATTGCAGATAGATTGTGTGTTATTGTCTGCATCATTGCCCCCAAAAAAAAAAAAGACAGACAGACGTTTCTCAAATTAGACACTAATGTACTTGTCTTCCTGCTCAGTTGTGCACCGGGACCTCCCACTCCTCTTTCTATTCTGGTTAGAGACAGTTTGCGCTGTTCTGTGAAGGGAGTAGCACACAGCGTTGTACCAGATCTTCGGTTCCTTGGCAATTTCTCGCATGGAATAGCCTTCTTTTCTCAGAATAAGAATAGACTGACGAGTTTCAGAAGAAAGTTCTTAGTTTCTGGCCATTTTGATCCTGTAATCAAACCCACAAATGCTGATTCTCCAGATACTCAACTAGTCTAAAGAAATCCAGTTTATTGCTTCTTAAATCAGTACAACAGTTTTCAGCTGTGCTAACATAATTGCAAAAGGGTTTCTAATAATCAATTAGCCTTTTAAAATGATAAACTTGGATTAGCTAACACAACATGTCATTGGAACACAGGAGTGATGGTTTCTGATAATGGGCCTTTGTACGCCTATGTAATATCTGCCTTTCCATCTACAATAGTCATTTACAACATTAACACTGCATTTTTGATCAATGTTGATTCTGATCAATATATCTGTATTTCTGATGAATGTTGATGTTATTTTAATTGACCACATTATTTTTGCTTTTCTTTTAAAAAGAGGACATTTCTTAATGACCCCAAACTTTTGAACGGTGTGTATATAAACTCAGCAAAAGAAGAAATGTCCCTTTTTCAGGACCCTGTCGTTCAAGATAATTCGTAAAAATGCAAATAACTTCACAGATCTTCATTGTAAAGGGTTTAAACACTGTTTCCCATGCTTGTTCAATGAACCATAAACAACTAATGAAGAAGCACCCGTGGAACGGTCATTAAGACACTAACTGCTTACAGATGGTTGGCGATTAAGGTCACAGTTATGAAAGGACACTAAAGAGGCCTTTCTACTGACTCAAAAACACCAAAAGAAAGATGCCCAGGGTCCATGCTCATCTGCGTGAACGTGCCTTAGGCATGTGGCAAGGAGGCATGAGGACTGCAGATGTGGACAGGGCAATAAATTGAAATGTCCGTACTGTGAGACGCCTAAGACAGCGCTACAGGGAGACAGGACGGACAGCTGACCGTCCTCGCAGTGGCAGACCACGTGTAACAAAACCTGCACAGGATCGGTACATCTGAACATCACACCTGCGGGAGGGTGAGGACCATTCCCCCCGGGAACCTGCAGGTGCCTTGATGGAAGAATGGGGTAACATCTCACAGCAAGAACTTGCAACTCTGGTGCAGTCCATGAGGAGGAGATGCACTGCAGTACTTAATGCAGCTGGTGGCCACACCAGATACTGACTGTTACTTTTGATTTTGACCCCCCCCCCCCTTTGTTCAGGGACATTTTATTCCATTTCTGGTCGTCACGTTTGTGGGACTTGTTCAGTTTATGTCTCAGTTGTTGATTCTTGTTATGTTCATACAAATATTTACACAAGTTTACACACACACACACACACACCTCAGAAGAATACTACTAGACAAACAGACCAGGAGCACACAGCGTCACCCATATACACATTTTCCTAGGAAGTCAGTGGTGACATCATTTTAACACCAGTCATGTGTTTATGGCCCATAATCAGCCCAGGTGACATTTTGTCTAGGCCAGCGAAGCTGTTACGAGTTTTCAATACCACTAAGTTGCGCCCAGGAGTTTTAAGACAATCTGGGACATTTTGGAATGTCCAATGGCCTTTTCAAATAATAATAATAATAATAATTATTATTATTATTATTATTATTATTATTATTATTATTATTATTATTATTATTATTATTATTATTATTATTATTATTATTATAATAATACTATAGGCCTACATAAATACCTTATACAGTCATTCCGAAAGTATTCAGATATTGACTTTCCCACTGTTACTTTAGACTTATTTTAAAAAATATATTCTTTATTTTTCTCTTCAATCTAAACACAATACACAATATTTAAAAAAACAGAAATACCTTATTTACATAAGTATTCAGACCCTTTGCTATGAGACTAAATGTAGCTCAGGTGCATCCTGTTTCCATTGATCATCCTTGAGCTGTTTCTTCAACTTGATTGGAGTCCAACTGTGGTAAATTCAATTGATTGGACATGATTTGTGAAGGCACACACCTGTCTATATAAATGTCCCACAATTGACAGAGATATCTGTAGAGCTCCGAGACCGGATTGAGCCGAGGCACAGCTTTGGGGAAGGGTACCAAAAAATATCTGCAGCACTGACGGAGCTCTAGAGTTCCTCTGTGGAGATGGGAGAAACTTCCAGAAGGACAACCATCTCTGCAGCACTCCAACAACCAGGCATTTATGGTAGAGTGGCCAGATGGAAGCCACTCCTCAGTAAAAAGGCACATGACAGCCCGCTTGGAGTTTGCCAAAAGGCACCTAAAGGACAAGATTCTCTGGTCTGATGAAACTAAGATTGAACACTTTGGCCTGAATGCCAAGCGTCACGTCTGGAGTAAACCTGGCCCATCCCTACAGTGAAGCATGGTGGTGGCAACATCATGCTGTGGGGATGTTTTTCAGCAGCAGGGACTGGGAGACTAGTCAGGATCGAGGGAAATATTAACGGAGCTAAGTACAGAGAGATTCTTAATGAAAACCTGTTCCAGAGCGCTCAGGACCTCAGACTGGGGTGAATGGTCACCTTCCAACAGGACAATGAAACTAAGCACACAGCCAAGACAATGCAGGAGTGGATTTGCGACAAGTTTCTGAATGTCCTTGAGTGGCCCAACCAGAACCCGGAATTTAATCTGAGCTAACATCTCTGGAGAGACCTGAAAGACAGGTGTGCCAAGCTTGTAGCGTCATACCCAATAAGACTCGAGGCTGTAATCGCTGCCAAAAGGTGCTTGTACTGAGTAAAGGCTGAATAATTATGCACATTTTTAAAATCTAAAAACCTGTTTTTACTTTGCCATTATGGGGTATTGTGTGTAGATTGATGAGGACAACAAAAACTATCAATTTTTGAATAAGGCTGTAACGTAACAAAATGTGGAAAAGTCAAGAAGACTGAATACTTCCCGAATGCACTGTACATACGCGTGCGTGCACACACACACACACACACACACACACACACACACACCTCATTAGCTTACTACAGCTGTCGTAGCCAATCATATGACTGTTGGTAGTATCCATAGCGCATGAATTTGAGTGGTTCCATTTCTCTAGCCTCATCCCTTTATACCAAACCAAGTGGCGGGGCTGTCAAAAAGGACCTCAGGATTGTGGGTTCTCAGTTGGCGTTTCTATCCAATACTATTTATATGAAGGGCAACAAACTGGAAATACACTAAGGCCGCTTGTTAGGCAGTCGCCCCCAAGGCAGAGTACATACGGTACTGTGACAGTGTTAGTGTGCAAAGCGCCATCAGCTATTCGGCCCCATGGCGTTTCTACCTGAAGTGTCAGGTGCCATGCTAATCAAACTCTAATCAAATAAAATCACATTTTATTTGTCACACGCGCCGAATACAACAGGTGTAGACCTTACTGTGAAATGTTAACTTACAAGAACCTTAACTCTATTTCTTGAAGTACGTTGTTGGTTAAGAAAATATTTACTAAATAAACTAAAGCATAAAATAACAATAACAAGGCTATATACAGGGGGTAGCAGTACCGAGTCAACGTTCGGGGGTACGGGTTAGTCGAGGTAATATGTACATGTAGGTAGGGGTAGTGACTATGCATAGATAATAAACAGTGAGTAGCAGCGGTGTGAAAAACACCTAGCATTTAGGTCCAGGATGGCAGGAAGCTAGTGATGTACTGGGCCATACGCACTACCCTCTGTGGAGCCTTACAGTCAGATGCCTAGCAGTTTCCATACCAGGAAGTGATGCAACTCGTCAGGATGCTCTCGATGGCGCAGCTGTAGAACATTGAGTATGTGGGGACGCATGCAAAATCCTTTCAGTCTCCTAAGGGGGAAAATGGGTTGTCGTGCTCTCTTCACGACTGTCTTGTGTTTGGACCATGATAGTTTGTAGGTGATGTGGACACCAAGGAACTTGAAACTCTCGACCAGCTCCACTTCAGTCCCATCGACGTTAATGGGGGCCTGTTCGGCGTGCCTTTTCCTGTAATCCACGATCATCTCCTTTGTCTTGATCACATTGAAAGAGAGGTTGTTGTCCTGGCACCACACTGCCAGATCTCTGACATCCCTATAGGCTGTCTTTTCGTTGTTGGTGATCAGGCCTACCACTGTTGTGTTGTCAGCAAACTTAATGATGGTGTTGGAGTCAGGAAGTCCAGGATCCAGTTGGATCCAGTTGCAGAGGGAGGTGTTTAGTCCCACAGTCCTTAGCTTAGTGATGAGCTTAATGGGCACTATGGTGTTGAACGCTGAGCTGTCGTCAATGAACATCATTCTCACATAGGTGTTTGTTTTGTCCAGGTGGGAAAGGGCCTATAATGTGGCCGATATCAGTGTGGCGCGTATGAGGAACATTACTCCATCTATAAAGAGGAGGCCCCAATGTTCCCCTGTGCAGCTATCTTAGCTAACAAAGGCTTGTTGCACACCACTCAGTGGATGTCACATTAGTAGGAAGTAACCAAGCACACCCTCCATCTGAAGATCAAACCCCCTCCCCACAAAATTACAATGTACTCCTTCTCCATGTCATTTGAGCAGTCCATCTCCTACAGTTCTTCCGAGTTGGTTTTGTTGTACACTGATAGAAGGTAGCTACATAGGAATGACAGACAAATAAGACACCAGGATGAAAGCAATACTTTCTCTCCTTTATGAGTCTTGCCACGTGAAAAGATGAAAGTTGGAGATATCTCGGAGACATAGATGTAACAACCAAAAGAGAAAAACATTAATAGCCGCCCGAAACACGCCTCGAAACACTTGAGTGGCTCCTCAAGGTGGAATCTGTGCATAGCTTAGAACCACGTCACGCTTCGTGATTCTCTTTCCCTCTCCAAACACACACACACACAAATCCCCATCCCCACGTGTAATGTTCGGGGTTAACGTGGGTTATCCCTGCAGCCACATCAGCTCACATGCCCTTCCTTGCACTAGTATGATTCATTTGGGAGGCCTAGTAGTGAGTAGCAGATTTAATAGATCATGGTACTTAATAAATTGATTTAGTGGACCTATGGGGTTGTGGGGATGAGGCAGGGCGATTATTACCAATTGAAGAAAAAAAACTGCTTTGAAAGAAATGGCAAGATTGAGCTTGAACCAGCCACAGAGAGATCAGTCGGTAGACTTAATGGTGTTTTTATCCTCTACAATATGAATTAAACCATTACATCTCACTTCCACCAAAAACAAAGACCCCCTCCAGAACAACTAAACTGCTTCGTAAAATACACCAAAAAGGATAACATAAGACTGGCCAAATGCCACACGGCCCAGTGAAACCTTGGAGGGCGACACCATCAGCAAAGCAGTCAAACCCAAGCACAGGCACCCCCCACTAAGCGTCACACCAAGGTTAGAGCGAATGGGACCTACTTCTTTTGTGTGGGTACTCGCGTGGGCGCGCCTGCATCCTTACGAGGCCGGCCACGGGGGCGCCTGTCTGTGGAGGCAGGGGAGGGGCTGTCTGAAGGGGAGCCCCCCCCAGTGCTGCTCAGGGGAGGAGACGGTCCGTGGTCAGAGGGATCCAGACTCTTGTACTCTGATGACATTCTGTGGACCGAGATGGAGAGCATAGGGAAGAGGAGAGAGAGATTATTTATTAAACCATGGACAAAAGATATGCAAAATGTGTCTTGCTAGTGAAGATGATGAACTGTATTGTCAATGTGACCTGTTTGAGTATACTATGAGACAGTGGACTTCTGAAATCCCAACAACCACCAATGTCTGTCATCTGTGTCCACCAGTTAGACACATGGATAATGGCAATGAATGCCAATATTTCATACCATAGGGATCTTTCAATGCAACATATTCCATTTCCAAACCTGCTTGGACCAGTGCCCAGGCTAGTTCAGCAAATCAATGTTCGTTCCATTCCCCCACCAGCCAATCTAATTGAACTAATCAAGAGCTTGATGATTAGTTCACTAGGTGAATCAGGCGTACTGGTTTCTTTCAGTTGACATATGTTAACTTCACATGCCTTAAGATAAGAAGCAAAAACACACAAATAAAAGGGGCCAGGATGTAAGTCACCGTCACATCACTCCTACTGCTAACTTTGACTAGCAAATTTGCTGAGGTTACCACCACCTAGCTAGCCCACTAACAACTGGTTTCAAGTTCATGTCACATGCACAAGTACAGTGAAATAAAACATTTTGCAAGCTCTAACTCCAACAATGAAATAATCCAGAATTTTATTTTAAAATTTTTTAAATGCAACATTTAAGTATTTACAGAGTTAAAGTTCATATGAATAAATCAGTAAATTGAAATAAATAAAGTAGGCCCAAATCAATAGATTTCACAACTGGGAATACAGATTTGATGATCACAGAATGCTTTATTTGTGTATGGGCCTCACAATGTGTCTCAAATTGCCATTAATAAAATGCAATTGTGTTCATTTTCAGTAGCTTATGCCTGCCCATACCACAACCCCATCATGGGGCACTTTGTTCACGTTGACATTAGCAAACCACTGGCCCACACAATGCTATACATATGGTCTGCGGTTGGGAGGCCGGTTGGACGAACTGCCAAATTCCCTACGACGACGTTGGAGGCAGCTTATGATAAAGAAATAAACATTAAATTCAGCCCTCATTTACCTGTAGTCCACGATCTTCTCCATGGTCTTGCTCACCTCAAAACTTGAGACATCTATGTGACAAAACTGCACATTTTATTGGCCTTAATAGTCCCCGACAGAAGGTGCACCTGTGTAATGATCATGCTGTTTAATCAACTTCTTGATATGCCCCACCTGTCAGATAGATGGATAATCTTGGTAAAGGATGGATGCTCACCAACAGGGATGTAAACAAACTTCAGCAAAAAAAAACTGGAGAAAAATAAGCTTTTTGTGCGTCCAATGGTTTAAATAATGCAAAAGTGTTGGAGAAGAAAGTAAAAGTGCAATATGTGCCATGTAAAAAAGCTAACGTTTAAATTCCTTTCTCAGAACATGAGAACATATGAAAGCTGGTGGTTCAATATTCGCAGTTCTTCAATATTCCCAGTCAAGAAGTTTTAGGTTGTAGTTAATATCGGAATTATGACGCGTCAACTCTCTCTAGAGCTTTCATATAACTTTGACTATTGGATGTTGGCAAACGCAGTAAAGTGATGTTTGAATGAATGCTTATGAGCCTGCTGCTGCCTACCACTGCTCAGTCAGACTGCTCTATCAAATCATAGACTTAATTATAATAAACACAGAAATACGAGCCTTTGACAATTAAGATGGTCAGATCCGGAAACTATAATTTTGAAAATAAAACATTTATTCTTCCAGTGAAATACGGAACCATTCCATATTTTATCGAACAGGTGGCATCCATAAGTCTAAATATTGCTGTAACATTGTACAACCTTCAATGTTATGTCATAATTAGTTAAAATTCTGACAAATTTATTACGGTCTTTCTTAGGGTGAAATGGTCTTCACACAGCTCGCAACGAGCCAGGCGGCGTATACTGTTGCATACACCCTGAATCTGCTTGCACAGAACGCAAGAGAAGTGACACAATTTCCCTAGTTAATATTGCCTGCTAACATGCATTTCTTTTAACTAAATATGCAGGTTTAAAAAAATATATCCTTCTGTGTATTGATTTTAAAATCATCCCCCGTTTGGCGAAGTAGGCTGTGATTCGATGATAAATTAACAAGCACCGCATTGATTATATGCAACACAGGATAAGCTAGTTAACCTAGTAATATCAACCATGTGTAGTTAACTAGTGATTGTGTTAAGATAGATTTTTTTGATAAAGATAAGTTTAATGCTAGCTAGCAATTTACCTTGGCTCCTTGCAGCCACAAGGTCATTTTGACGCTGCACTCGCGTAACAGGTGGTCTAGCCTGCCACGCCATTTCCTCGTGGATTGCAATGTAATCGGCATCCAAAAAGGCTGATTACCGATTGCTATGAAAACTTGAAAATCGGCCCATAATTAAAATGGGCCGTGCCGATTAAATCGGTCGACCTCTAATTCAGAGACTTGTCCTGAAGCCACTCCTGCATTGTCTTGGCTGTGTGCTCAGGGTCATTGTCTTGTTGGAAGGTGAACCTTCGCCCCTAGTCTGAGATCCTGAAAGCCCTGGAGCAGCTTTTCATCAAGATTCTCTCTCTACTTTGCTCCATTCCACTTTCCTCGATCATGACTAGTCTCCCAGTCCCTGCCGCTGAAAAACATCCCCACAGCATCATGCTGCACCCACTATGCTTTGCTGCAGGGACGGTGCCAGGTTTCCTCCAGACATGACAATTGGCATTCAGGCCAAAAAATTCAATCTTGTTTCATCAGACTAGAGAATCTTGTTTCTCATGGTCTGAGAGTCCTTTAGGTGCCTTTTGGCAAACTCCAAGCGGGCTGTCATGTGCCTTTTACTAAGGAGTGGCTTCCATCTGGCCACTCTACCATAAAGGCCTAATTGGTGGAGTGTGGCATAGATGGTTGTCCTTCTGAAAGGTCCTCCACAGAGGACCTCTAGAGCGCTGTCAGAGTGACCACCGGTTTCTTGGTCACTTCCCTGACCAAGGTCCTTCTCTCCCGATTTCTCAGTTTGGCTGGTCGGCCAGCTCTAGGAAGAGTCTTTGTGGTTCTAAACGTCTATTTAAGAATGGTGGAGGCCACCGTGTTCTTGGGGACCTTCAATGCTGCAGAAATGTTTTGGTACACTTCCCCAGATCTGTGCCTCGACACAAACCTGTCTCGGAGCTCTACGGACAATTCCTTCGACCTCATGGCTTGGTTTTTGCTCTGACATGCACAGTCATCTGTGGGACCTTATATAGACAGGTGTGTACTTTTCCAAATCATGTCCAATCAATTGAATTTACCACAGGTAGACTCCAATGAAGTTGAAGAAAGATCTCAAGGATGATCAATGGAAACAGCATGCACCGGAGCTCAATTTTGTGTCTAATAGCAAAGGGTCTGAATACGTATGTAAATATGGTATCCGTTTATTTTTTATTAATTAGCAAACTTTTTTTTTTTTTTACTTTCCGTTTCGTCATTATGGGGAATTGTGTTTAGATTGTGCTATTGCCATACCAAGCAGTGATACAGTCAGTCAAGAGGCTCTCAAATGGTATTTGATGGAGTTGGTCTAGGGTGATGGAGTTGATGTGCGCCATAACCAGCCACTCAAAGCACTTCATGATTACAGATGTTAGTGCTACAGGGCGGGAGTCATTGTGGAATGAAGCCTTAAGAGTTCATAGAAACAGAAATGATGGTGGTCATCTTAAAACATGTTGGGATTACAGACTGGGACATGGAGAAGTTGAAAATTACCATGAATATACCTGCCAGCTGTACCACTCTGAGAACGCGCCCTGGAATACCCATCTGGCCCCCCGACTCTGCGGGTATTGACCTGATTGAAGACTTTTAGTACGTCGGCCTCAGGAGAGCAAGATCACCCAATCTTCTAGGTTAGTGGCGGCCCTCGCACCTGGCACAATGTTGTTACTGTCAAAGCGTGCATTTAATGTATTGAGTTTGTCTAGTAGAAAGGCATCGGTTGGGCAGATCACGTCTGGGTCTTCCTTTTTAACCGATAATGGGCTGTAGCACCTGACAAAAGTGGCAGGTGTCAGAGCCTGTGTAATATGATTCCACCGTATTCCTATATTGTCCTTCTTGTTAGAGGACTCTGGAGGTCATAGTGGGACTTCTTGTATTTGTTCCTGTCCTTAGCCGTAGCGTCAGGGTTGTCTGCGATAGCCCTGTGTGCGGTAGACCTTTAGTTTAATGCCAACCTCAGTTTTAATCCAGGACTTTTGAGTGGGGAAGCAGCAAACCTTAACTGTGGGGACGTCGTCGATGCATTTCCTAATGAAGCCGGTGACAGAGGTGGTTAGCTCGATGTTATCGACGGAGTCCAACGCCAGCAAAGCAGTCCTGGAGACTATTTCTCAACTGAGCGAGTCATGGGTGATTCCTGTTTGAGTTACTTCTTGTAAACAGGAAGCAGGAGTACGGAGTCATGATCTGATTTGCTTGTGGGTAGAATAACAGTAGTCTTTATTGCCCCTAGTGGCGAGGGAGACGTGTTGATGGAAGTTAGGCATCACGTTTCTTAATGACACAGAATTTAATTAGGTGGCAACCAGAAAAGAAGCCTCAATGTATTTTTTCCTGCTTGGTTATAACATTGTACAACTTGTTGAGTGCCAGCTTGTTATTTTTCTTGTCCTGAGGTGAAATGCATACAACAGTCACGATAACAGCTGAAAACTCCCTCGGGAGGTGAAAGTGTTGGAATATCTGATGACATTTAACCAAGAGAGGTGAACAATGGGTCGACACTAACAAGTTGATGTAGAGGCAAACCCACCCATCCCCTCGTTTTCCTCGACTCTGCGGTCCTATCGTTGCGGTGAATGACGAATCCATCGAGTTGGACAGCCATGAGGGGGTGATCTTGTCCGAGACCAATGTTTCAGAAAAGCAGAGAATATTGCAGTTGAGTGTCTCTCCGGTAGCAAATCTGCAATCGGAAGTCATCCATTTTATCATCATCAAGTGGCCAGTAGAATGGAGGGAAGAGGTGACCGGTTCTCCTGTCACCTTAATCTGAACCCGGAATTGAGTTAAGCAACTGCCATTTCTGACGTTCAAAAGTTCTTGTCAGTTGTAAGAAATGATAGCTGATTATTTGTACCTTATATTTAGAGAAATTAACAACAAAAGATACAAAGTTGGGTCAGTGCTTGCAAAATGGCCACCATCCAGTACGGTGCCATTTCTGTATTTTTAACTACAGAACACAGCCTATACAACTACCACTATTAGTAACTGAGAAAATTGACAGTAACAACTGCAACAACTGCTCGGTGAAAGGCACAACTGGAAGAGCACTTCCACAAGAAGGAGGGAAAACCTTACAACAAAAAAGACAACGAGGTGAGGGCAGCGTTACCGAGACCAGCTGTGCGACTACAGTGCCTTTAGAAAGGATTCATAACCATTGACTTATTCCATATTTTGTTGTGAATTCAAAAAGTGTTTTAGAAAAAAACTATACCCCATCCATTATTACAAAGTTCACCTGGATTGTGCAACATTTGCCCATTATTCTTTTTCAGAATTATTCAAGCTCTGCCATATTGGCTGTTGATCATATACAGACCACCATTTTTAGGTCTTGCCATAGGATTTCAAGTAGATCAAAGTCAAAACTGTAACATTGCCACTCAGAAGCATCCACTGTCTTCTTGGTAAACAACTCCAGTGTAGATTTGGCCTTGTGTTCTAGGTTATTGTCCTGCTGAAAGGAATTCATCTCCCAGTGTCATTTTATCCAGAAATACTCCCCAGGCCTCAATGATTATAAGCATACCTATAACATGACGCAGCCACCATATTTTCAAGCATAGTGGACAGTGATAATAAGTAATGTGTTGTATTGGATTTGCCCCAAAACATACATTTGTGTCCTGAATTTTAAAGGTGTTAATTGCTATGGCACATTTTTTTGCATTATTTGCCTAGTGCCTTGTTGCAAGCAGGATGCATGTTTTGGAATAAAACAAATCTGTACAGGCTTCCTTCTTTCAATTGTCAATTAGGTTAGCATTGTGGAGTAACTACAGTGTTATTGATCCGTCCACAGTTTTATCCTAAAAAACTCAAACTGTTTCAAAGTCACTAGCAGCCTCAGTGAAATCCCTGAGCGGTTTTCTTCCTCTCCGGCAACTGAGTTAGGAAGGACACCTGTATCTTTGTATTGACTGGGTGTATTGATACACCCTCCAGAGCATAATGATTAACTTCATCATGCTCAAAGGGATATTCAAAATGATTGCTTTTCAATCTTTTAACCCATCTACCAATAGGTGCCGGAAAACCTCCCTGGTCTTTCTGGTGGAATCTGTGTTTGAAATTCACTGCTCGACTGAGGGACCTTACAGGTAATTGTATGTGTGGGGTACAGAGATGAGGCAGTCGTTTAAAAAAAATAATGTTAAAACACTTATTGCACACAGAGCGAGTCCATGCAACGGATGTGATATATTTAGCACATTTTTACACCTGGACTTATTTAGGCTTGCCAAAACAAAGGGGTTGAATCCTTATTGACTGAAGACATTTCAGCTGTTCATTTTTTATTAACCCCAAAAAAATCTAATAAAACATAATTCCACTGACATTAAGGGTATAATGTCTAGGCCAGAGACAAAGAATCTCAATTGAATCCATTTGAAATTCAGGCTGTAACAACAAAAAGAGGAAAAAGTCAATGGGTGGAAATACTTTTTGAAGGCACTGTACGTGCTCTACTGAGCACTGCTGAAATTAATTTAGCCATTTAGTTCAGCACAGTCATCCTGGGGTGGAGAATGAAAATGAGAAAGAGAGGAGAGAGAAGAAATAGAAGGGCGCCCCGCTGTGCGTATGTACCGGCGCTTATTTTAATATTGATTTAACACGAGGGTTTTAACAGGTTTCGAATGCACTGCTAGAGCCAAGTGGCTGCTCAGCCTCACACTGTCGCTGGGCAGACCACAAACACCCTAAGACATGAGCATGCTGGTTTGTTTGAAACGCAGGCCTATGTGCCTATGGCACCAGAAACGGAAGTTGGTTCGTACACGTCTATGACACATCACAGACCCAATCGCCCCCCCCCCCCCCCCCCTCCCTTCACAGCATGTTATTTTGGGACATCACTGAGCATATTAGCATGGGTTCCCACATTTAAGGACAGATGTGGTAGTTTGTGACATGTGGCTGCCCTGGCCCTGCTAGTTTGCTATTGCAGAACACACCCTCTTCCCTTCTTTTCTCCCCCTCGCTAGACTCTCAGCCAATCAGAGTAAAGAAATGTTGCTCTTGTTCAGTCCCTCCTTGGCTCAGTCTGCACAGATCTTATCTGAGGTAGTGTTGTAGATTTGGACAACAGAAGAGGCCGGTGCTAGAGATAGTAATCTATTCCAAAAAGGGAGAAGTATATTCCACAAACTTGGGGGAAAAAATGTTAGATAGATGAAAAAGTGATATTTCTTAAAGACGTATAAAACATATGATGTAGTGTAACAAACATTGTGTAAATCACTCACCATAGGCCTATCGTGGCACTAAGCCCCTTGAAATTGTATGAGTAAACAAAAATATGAACATCTTGGATGTATAGGTATTTGATGTAGAGGACCAGAAGAAAGTTTGGACACACCTACTAATTCAAGAGTTTCTCTTTATTTGTATTATTTTCTACATTTTAGAATAATAGTGAAGATAGCAAAACTATGAAATAAGACATATTGAATTATATAGTAACCAAAAGTGTTAAATCAAAATATATTACATGAGATTCTTCAAAGTAGCCACCCTTTGCCTTGATGTACTCATGGCATTCTCTCAACCAGCTTCACCTGGAATAATTTTCCAACAGTCTTGAAGGAGTTCCAACATATGCTGAGAACATGTTTGCTGCTTTTCCTTCACTCTGCAGTCCAACTCATCGTTGGAACCAAAAATAAAAAATTTGGACTCATCAGACCAAAGGACAGATTTCCACCGGTCTAGTGTCCAATGCTTGGGTTTCTTGGCCAAAGTAAGTATCTCCTTATTATTGGTGTCCTTTAGTAGTGGTTTCTTTGCAGCAATTTGACAATGAAGGCCTGATTCACACGGTCTCTTCTGAACAGATGATGTTGAGATGTGTCTGTTACTTGAACTCTGAAGCATTTATTTGAGCTGCAATTTCTGAGGCTGATAACTGAGGATAATGAACGTATCCTCTGCAGCAGAGGTAACTCTGGGTCTTCCTTTCCTGTGGCGGTGCTCATGAGAGCCAGTTTCATCATATCGCTTGATGGTTTTTGCAACTGCACTTGAAGTTCTTGAAATTTTCCAGATTGACTGACCTTCATGTCTTAAAGTAATGATGGACTGTCGTTTCGCTTTGGTTATTTGAGCTGTTCTTGCCATAATTTGGACTTGGTCTTTTACCAAATAGGGTTATCTTCTGTATACCATCCCTACCTTGTCACAACACAACTGATTGGCTAAAACGCACTGAGGGAAAAATCCAAAAATTATCTTTTAACAAGGCACACCTGTTAATTGAAATGCATTCCAGGTGACTACCTCATGAAGCTGGTTGAGAGAATCCCAAGAGTGTGCAAAGCTGTCATCAAGGCAAAGGAAGGCTATTTTGAAAAATCTCAAATATAGTGTGATTTGTGAAACCCTTTTTTGGTTACTACATGATTCTGTGTGTTACTAATCTTGATGTCTTAACTTTTATTCTACTAATGTAGGAAATAGTACAAATAAAGAAAAACCCTGGAATGAGTAGGTGTGTCCAAACCTTTGAATGGTACTGTATATGTATTTGATGCGTGTGTGGTCTGCCAGGTGGCATGTCTCACTCGTGAACTAGATCATCCCATCGAACACAATCTGTTGTGTTTGGCAATTTGTCCTGAAGGATGGTCAGAGGGTGTGTTGCATTAGTTGAACAAAAAAAGGCAAACATTTTAAATGGAAAAACACATTTCTTAAGAGTCACTTTGGGGTGTATTCAGCAAGGTGAAAGAATTTTAGGAAAATTGCAAACAGAATTTCATTACATTTAACTATTTTACGTTACTAACCAGAACCCCTATTCTACACTATAGGCCTACCGTTCTTCCTTAACGTATTGTAACGTTGCACTCTTAAAACAGGCACCTCAAACTACACATTTCTTCTTACTGAATGCAGCAAAGGTTGCACAAGCATTGGTAGGAGGGGCCTGCAAGCAGCAAGGTGGGTGTGGACAGTTCTCTCAGCTAATTTAACAAGCACGACCATCACTGCAAGGTGGGTGCGGACAGTTCTCTCAGCTAATTTAACAAGCACGACCATCACTGCAAGCAGCAAGGTGGGTGTGGACAGTTCTCTCAGCTAATTTAACAAGCACGACCATCACTGCAAGGTGGGTGCGGACAGTTCTCTCAGCTAATTTAACAAGCACGACCATCACTGCAAGGTGGGTGCGGACAGTTCTCTCAGCTAAGTTAACAAGCACGACCCTCACTGCAAGCAGCAAGGTGGGTGCGGACAGTTGTCTCAGCTAATTTAACAAGCACGACCATCACTGCAAGCAGCAAGGTGGGTGCGGACAGTTGTCTCAGCTAATTTAACAAGCACGACCATCACTGCAAGCAGCAAGGTGGGTGTGGACAGTTCTCTCAGCTAATTTGACGACCATCACTGACACCACCGCTTGCATACCGCTCTTGCAACGATAGCTTTTCAGAGTGGAAGACCAAAGTGCACATTTTAAAACTCAAGGCTTTCCTGGATGTAATTTTGTCTTTCAAAGACTTGCTGGAAACCACTGCAAAGCCTACATTTAAGTTAGCAATTTGACACCCTAAGGATGACACATTTCGCCAACTTCACCATTAAGGGTACAGTGGGGAAAACAAGTATTTGATACACTGCAACAATTAGTGTTATTACTGATATAATTTTTTTTATTTTTTTTATTAACTGAATTTCAGCAATTGAATTGGCTTACAATGGGAAATCATAGTCACAAACCAGCAGTGGTGTCTAGAGAAGTGGGTATACTCTAAATTGACCCCCCCAAAAAATCCACAACGACCCACTCGGCGAAGGAAAGGCACCGTGTGAAAATTATGAGAAACAGTGACATACACTCTGAATGACCTGAAAATCCAATATTGGTCTTTCAGTCAGGCCAACTATTGAAACAGATAAATGAGGCTGTCAACGGAGTCAGACATTTTTGGCAGATTTTTCCCTTTTTATTCCGATTTATGCTCTCAAAGTCACTGTTTAATAGCAAAACAACATTGGATGTTCTAAGTTCATAATGCATAAACCACATCAGGAGAACACTTGAGGTCTGGGAAAACTCTAACACACTTTCATTTTTTTGGTGTAGTTACCCTTTAATTCAAGTGCACAGGCACCTACCACTGTTTTTTGGCAGTGTTTCAATAGTGCACATGAGATGGAGTTTGCAAAACAAATGGCCACTGGCCTGATGCAAATAATCATGATATCATTCTGCCAGGTAGGTATAGTTGACTTTGTAGCTAGTTAACATTTAATTAAGAAGGTTTTTGGGAAAGCCTTTCCAGAAGACAAAGACGGTTAGGCCTATCATTAGCATAGCCTCATTATGTTTTCTGTTCCCCTCTTTGAAACCTGGAAGTTTTACGTCATTCTATGAGGCATAGCTTACCTTGCTTCAAAGTAGCCTATCACCAAAATGACCTGAACCCAATAGAAAATCTTTGGAGGGAGCTGAAAGTCTGTATTGCCCAGCGACAGCCCCGAAACCTGAAGGATCTGGAGAAGGTCTGTATGGAGGAGTGGGCCAAAATCCTTGCTGCAGTGTGTGCAAACCTGGTCAAGAACTACAGGAAATATATGATGTCTGTAATTGCAAACAAAGGTTTCTGTACCAAATATTAAGTTCTGCTTTTCTGATGTATCAAATACTTATGTCATGCAATAAAATGCAAATTAATTACTTAAAAATCATACAATGTGATTTTCTGGATTTTTGTTTTAGATTCCGTCTCTCACAGTTGAAGTGTACCTATGATAAAAAATTACAGACTTCTACATGCTTTGTAAGTAGGAAAACTTGCAACATCGGCAGTGTATCAAATACTTGTTCTCCCCACTGTATATATTGTTATTGTTTTTTTGTAATAAACATTCAGATCGGTTCCATCAGCATCATTAATTGATACGGCATATACCTCCACTACACTACTTTGATAAACATCGTGGGGATTAAGTGAGTATACATCATGCCCAATGAAAAATAAGTGGGTATACAACGTATACCCCTCAACCACTGGAAACCACAGTTGGGTTTACAAGATTGGACAGCACAGTACACAGTAGAGCACACACATACAGTTCAAGTCGGAAGTTTACATACATTTAGGTTGGAGTCATTAAACCTGTTTTTCAACCGCTCTACAAATTTCACACAGATAATTCTTAGGTGGTAATAAGCATCTTCAAAACTGCCATACTGTAGGGGAAATATCAAACGAATTTATGAAATAGGAACAAATATACAGAACATTTGTATTTGTTTCTGTAGACCATTGTAGGCCATGCAGCATGCAAAATGATACAATACAGAAACACATTTGGACTTCAGACAAGCTCCCTCAAAGAAACACGTACAGTTGAAGTCGGAAGTTTACATACACTTAGGTTGGAGTCATTAAAAACAAATTATTCAACCAGTCCACAAATTTCTTGTTAACAAACATTCATTTTGGCAAGTCGGTTAGGGCATCTACTTTGTGCATGACACAAATTATTTCTCCAACAACTATTTACAGACAGAATATTTCATTGTCTCAATTCCAGTGGGTCAGAAGTTTACATACACTAAGTTGACTGTGCCTTTAAACAGCTAGGAAAATTCCAGAAAATTATGTCATGGCTTTAGAAGCTTCTGATAGACTAATTGACATCATTTTTGTCAATTGGAGGTGTACCTGTGGATGTATTTCAAGGCCATCCTTCAAACTCATTGCCTCTTTGCTTGACATCATGGGAAAATAAAAATAAATAAGCCAAGACCTCAGAAAAACTTATTGTCGACCTCCACAAGTATGGTTCATCCTTGGGAGCAATTTCCAAACGCCTGAAGGTACCACATTTATCTGTACAAACAAAAGTACGCAAGTATAAACACCACGGGAACGTACTTTTGTGCGAAAAGTGCAAATCAATCCCAGAACAGCAAAGGACCTTGTGAAGATGCTAGAGGAAACAGGCACAAAAGAATCTACATCCACAATAAAACAAGTACTATATCGTCATAACCTGAAAGGCCGCTAAGCAAGGAAGAAGCCACGGCTCCAAAACCACCATAAAAATGCCAGACTACGGTTTGCAACTGCACATGGGGACAAAGATCCAAATTTTTGGAGAAATGTCCTCTGGTCTGATGAAACAAAAATAGAACTGTTTGGTCATAATGACCATCGTCATGATTGGAGGAAAAAGAGGGAGGCTTGCAAGCCGAAGAACACCATCCCAACCTTAAGCACGGGGGTGGCAGCATCATGTTGTGGGGGTGCTTTGCTGCAGGAGGGACTGGTGCACTTCACAAAATAGATGGCATTATGAGGTAGGAAAATTAGGTGGATATATTGAGGCAACATCTCAAGACATCAGTAAGGAAGTTAAAAGCTTGGTCGCAAATGGGTCTTCCAAATGGATAATGAACCCAAGTATACTTCCAAAGTTGTGGCAAAATGGCTTAAAAACAACAAAGTAAAGGTATTGGAGTGGCCATCGCAAAGCCCTGACCTCAATCCCATAGAAAAATTTGTGGTCAGAACTAGAGGTCGACCGATTAATCAGGGGCAATTACAAGTTTTCATAACAATCGGAAATCTGTATTTTTGGACACCATTTTTTTATTTTTTACCTTTATTTAACTAGGCAAGTCAGTTAAGAACACATTCTTATTTTCAATGTCGGACTAGGAACGGTGGGTTAACTGCCTTGTTCAGGGGCAGAACGACAGATTTTTACCTTGTCAGCTCGGGGATTCAATCTTGCAACCTTACGGTTAACTAGTCCAACGCTCAAACCACCTGCCTCACGAGGAGCCTGCCTGTTATACGAATGCAGTAAGAAACCATGGTAAGTTGCTAGCTAGCATTAAACTTATCTTATAAAAAACTATCAAATCAATCATAATCACTAGTTAACTACACATGGTTGATGATATCACTAGTTTATCTAGCGTGTCCTGCTTTGCATATAATCGATGCGGGGGGCATTCGCAATAAAGGACTGTCGTTGCTCCAACATGTACCTAACCATAAACATCAATGCCTTTCTTAAAATCATCATCATATTTTTAAACATGCATATTTAGTTAATATTGCCTGCTAACTTTTTTTAACTAGGGAAAATGTGTCACTTCTCTTGCAACAGAGTCAGGGTATATGCAGCAGTTTGAGCCGCCTGGCTCGTTGCGAACTGTGTGAAGACCATTTCTTCCTAACAAAGACAGCCAACTTTGCCAAACGGGGGATGATTTAATAAAAGCGCATTTGCGAAAAAAGCACAAGCGTTGCACGACTGTACCTAACTATAAACATCAATGCCTTTCTTAAAATGAAGACACAGAAGTATATATTTTTAAACCTGCATATATAGCTCAAAGAAATCCAGGTTTGCAGGCAACATTAACCAGGTGAAGTTGTGTCACTTCTCTTGCGTTCATTGCACGCAGAGTCAGGATATATACAACAGTTTGGGTCGCCTGGCTCGTTGCGAACTAATTTGCCAGAATTTTACGTAATTATGACATAACATTGAAGGTTGTGCAATGTAACAGGAATATTTAGACTTATGGATGCCACCCGTTAGATAAAATGCGGAACGGTTCCGTATTTCACTGAAAGAATAAACGTTTTGTTTTCGAAATGATAGTTTCCAGATTCGACCATATTAATGACCAAAGGCTCGTATTTCTGTGTGTTTATTATAAATCATTCATTCAAACAGCACTTTCGTGCGTTTTGCCAGCAGCTCTTCGCAATGCTTCAAGCATTGAGCTGTTTATGACTTCAAGCCTATCAACTCCCGAGATTAGGCTGGTGTAACCGATGTGAAATGGCTAGCTAGTTAGCGCTAATAGCGTTTCAATCGGTGACGTCACTCACTCTGAGACCTTGAAGTAGTTGTTCCCCGCCGCGGCTTTTGTGGAGCGATGGGTAACGATGCTTCGAGGGTGGCTGTTGTCGATGTGTTCCTGGTTCGAGCCCAGGTAGGGGTGAGGAGGGGGGCGGAAGCTATCCTGTTACACTGGCAATACTAAAGTGCCTATAAGAATATAGTCAAAGGTATATGAAATACAAATGGTAAAGAGAGAAATAGTCCTATAATAACTACAATCTAAAACTTCTTACCTGGGAATATTGAAAACATGTTAAAAGGAACCACCAGCTTTCATATGTTCTCATGTTCTGAGCAAGGAACTTAAACGTTAGCTTTCTTACATGGCGCATATTGCACTTACTTTCTTCTCCAACATGTTTTGCATTATTTAAACCAAATTGAACATTAAATTTATTTGAGGCTACATTTATTTTATTGATGTATTATATTAAGTTAAAATAAGTGTTAATTCAGTATTGTTGTAATTGTTTTTGGTCCTCCAATAATCTGTATCGGCGTTGAAAGAGCCTAATCAGTCGACCTCTAGTCAGAACTGAAATGGCGTGTGCGAGCAAGGAGGCCTTACAAACCTGACTCAGTTACACCAGCTCTGTCAGGAGGAATGGGCCAAAAGTCACCCAACTTATTGTGGGAAGATTGTAGAAGGTTACCCGAAACATTTGACCCAAGTTAAACCGTTTAAAGGCAATGCTACCAAATACTAATTGAGTGTATGTAAACTTATGACCCACTGGGAATGTGATGAAAGAAATAAAAGCTGAAATAAATCATTCTCTACTATTATTCTGACAATTCACATTCTTAAAATAAAGTGGTGATCCTAACTGACATAAGATAGGGAATCTTTACTAGGATAAAATTTCAGGAATTGTCAAAAACTGAGTTTAAATGTATTTGGCTAAGCTGTATGTAAACTTCCAATGGCACCTGATAACAAGTTCAAACAGGTGCCATTAATACAGGTAATGAGTGGAGGACAAAGGAGCCTCTTAAAGAAGATGTTAAAGGTCTGTGAGAGCCAGAAATCTTGCTTGTTTTTAGGTGACCAAACACTTATTTTCCACCATAATTTGCTAATAAATTCATAAAAATTCCTACAATGTGATTTTCTGGATTTTTTTTCTCATTTTGTCTGTCATAGTTGAAGTGTACCTATGATGACAATTACAGGCCTCTCTCGTCTTTTTAAGTGGGAGAACTTGCACAATTGGTGGCTGACTAAATACTTTTTTGCCCCACTAAGTATTTGAATACCTACCAACCAGTAAGAATTCCGGCTCTCACAACCTGTTAGTTTTTCTTTAAGAAGCCCTCCTGTTCTCTACTAATTACCTGTATTAACTGCACCTGTTTGAACTCGTTACCTGTATAAAAGACACCTGTCCACACACTCAATCAAACAGACTCCAACCTCTCCACAATGGCCAAGACCAGAGAGCTGTGTAAGGACATCAGTGCTAAAAATTGTAGACCTGCACAGGGCTGGGATGGGCTACAGGACAGTAGGCAAGCAGCTTGGTGAGAAGGCATCAACTGTTGGTGCAATTATTATAAAATGGAAGAAGTTAAAGATGACGGTCAATCACCTGATGATTGACCGTCATCACCTGATCGCCCCTTGTGGGGCATCAATGATCATGAGGAAGGTGAGGGATCAGCCCAGAACGACATGGCAGGACCTGGTCAGTGACCTGAAGAGAGCTGGGACCACGGTCTCAAAGAAAACCATTAGTAACACACTACGCCGTCATGGATTAAAATCATGCAGCACACGCAAGGTCCCCCTGCTCAAGCCAGCGCATGTCCAGGCCCGTCTGAAGTTTGCCAATGACCATCTGGATGATCCAGAGGAGGAATGGGAGAAGGTCATGTGGTTTGATAAGACAAAAATGTAGCTTTTTGGTCTAAACTCCACTCGCCGTGTTTGGAGGAAGAAAAAGGATGAGTACAACCCCAAGAACACCATCCCAACTGTGAAGCATGGAGGTGGAATCATCATTCTTTGGGGATGCTTTTCTGCTACGGGGACAGGACGACTGCACCGTATTGAGGGGAGGATGGATGGGGCCATGTATCGCGAGATCTTGGCCAACAACCTCCTTCCCACAGTAAGAGCATTGAAGATGGGTCGTGGCTGGGTCTTCCAGCATGACCACCACCCGAAACACACAGCCAGGGCAACTAAGGAGTGCCTCCGTAAGAAGCATCTCAAGGTCCTGGAGTGGCCTAGCCAGTCTCCAGACCTGAACCCAATAGAAAATCTTTGGAGAGAGCTAAAAGTCCATATTGCCCAGCGACAGCCCCGAAACCTGAAGAAGGTCTATATGGAGGAGTGGGCCAAAATCCCTGCTGCAGTGTGTGCAAACCTGGTCAAGAACTACAGGAAACGTATGATCTCTGTAATTGCAAACAAAGGTTTCTGTACCAAATATTAGGTTCTGCTTTTCTGATGTATCAAATACTTATGTCATGCAATAAAATGCAAATTAATTACTTAAAAATCATACAATGTGATTTTCTGGATTATTGTTTTAGATTCCGTCTCTCACAGTTGAAGTACCTATGATAAAAATTACAGACCTCTACATGCTTTGTAAGTGGGAAAACGTACACAATCGGCAGTGTATCAAATACTTGTTCTCCCCACTGTATTTAGGATACATCACCATGAAGAGAATGACATTCATATCCCTAATTATGCATTTATCTGTAGTAGAGACCAGGGACCCATGATGAAATTCTGTTTCTGGGTGTAAATCCACTTCACTTACTGTAGTTCAATAAGAGAAATCTATTTTTTTCCCCAAAGTTAATGTGTCATGTCATAGCTCGCACCCCATTCTTTCTGCAGACATCATTGACTTGTATACTGTGTTAAAACTTCGACATCAATGGCTTTTGTTTGGCATACATTTTAAGTGAAAAATCAGAGTCAATGCAATTCCATTACCTTGGAATTGCCCTCCGTTTATGGGGAGCCTAGTCAGAATTTGCACTGAAAGTGCCAAGACAGGAATATGGGTTATGAAGGTGGTATGAAGTGCTTACATATTAGGTACCCTTCAAACAGTGAAAATAGTGATATTGAATAATCCCCCTTGACGTTTTGCTCTCCTTTCAGCTTGGCAAAACATCTAGCTAAAAACCAACTCTTCAACTATGTAGCCCAATGGCTGTGCTTTAATGTGCAAGGTCTCCAAAACAAATATTAAAAGTATTACAAGTGGGGTGGTGAGACCCATCCTTTGAGGGAGGCTTGACTTTTTTGGCAACACTCATCTTCGCTAGGTTCTTAGTAAGCACTACAGGACCACGACATGAATCAGACTGATGGAGATTAATTGAGCCATTCTATGCCCTATATTCAAGGATCCGCTCATTCTTTCACATGACTTATAAAAGCTTCAGGGTCAGTTTCCCAAACACAGATTAAACCTAATCTCAATTGAAACAACTTTTTAGTCCAGGTCTAGGCTTAATCTAAATCCAATAAAACTCCTACCCGTCTACAGCATTTGGTCTCAATCTTCATTCACTGAACAACATGATGCACATAGATTCTCATAACATTTTCCTGTTCTTAGCTCACATAACGCTGTGGTCCAGTGACAAATTTTGTTCAAAATTAAATGAGACATCATATGATAGCAACTGGATTCCTTGGTTGTCAATGGAAGGACCTGCAAGCAGTGTTGGCTTTAAAGTCACACCAAGAGTTACGCATAGTTATTGAGGAAAGATAACAACAACACTGGGCTCACCTCATGTCCCACCAATAGCCATAGAAAATGTGTGGTTCTCCAATTTAGGTCCTGGAGACCTAACGTTACTGGGTGATCAGGGATTTATTCCAGCCCATCACCTGACCTGATTCAAATAGTCATCCAAACATGCATCTTCAGTCTGGGACATCATTTGTAAAGTCAGGTGTGTTACTGAAAGGCTGAATACTGTACCCCGAATATAGTGGACTAGCGTTTGAGACGTCTGGTTTAAAACGTCCAGGCTCTGTGATCTGCTTATGTCAAAACCCATTTGTACAGTTCAAGAGTGGGCATTGGGGTTGAACGTATGTTGTTCAAAGCTCTGTAAACACACACAAAATAAGTTTTTGACCGCATCATTAGTTGATAGTCATAACCATGCCAAACACTGACATTGATTGCCTCTTCTTGCGTGAGTAGCCTAACCATAGCGTTAAAGTCTCATATTAAAAATGAAATTAAGTTGAATTTAAGCAGTATGAGGCCATATATTAGCATCGAAATAATAACAGAAACCGAGCGCTCTACACTACGGTGACATGAGTGGCCACACGGAAATCTTGAGGGTGGCTGGTTCTCGCTGCGCAAGAAACAAAACTACGAGTAAAATGTCGAGATATACATTACAACTTACCTTTTAAACCCTAGAAGTGTAGATTAATTTCCTTCATGACCTTTAAAGGCATATGAGAAATGTAATACTTTCGTTTATTATAAGTGGGGTGGGGGGTATCGTTGACTCGATCTTCCACCAATTCAAAAATATGGGGAAACGACCGGTGCACTTTCGGCGCCTCAAAACCATACATGAACTGATATATTCCTTTATGTATTCTTCGGTTCTTGGCTTATAAAAGTACGTCAACCAGTTAACACAAACGTTACTTCTCTCCTTTCGACCACCAAGATTCACTTTCCACTGGAAAACGCATCAAAATGATATTATACATCCCAATCGTTTCTTGAATTCTTCACAGTAAAATGATTGCAATAATGATATATCCACAACTTGTAAATTCCCACAAAAGGTTTGTTAAAGCTTTAAAACTATCGAGAGAAAAGAAAACGCTTACGGAATTGATGCAATTCTTTTTTTTCCTTTCCAGCTTCCAGCCAACTTAAACCAGTATTAAATCCAACAAGAAACTTTCTTCAAATATTTCATATGGATTATGTTTGACATAATGTCTTCCGTTGGAACATTCCTGTTAGAATACAGAAAATTAAGTTTTCTTCTGAAAATGTGAAATTTAAAGTTGAAGCATTTACTCCATCATGGTGGCCATGTTTAGGAGAGACCTAAGCACTGCCTGTCAACGTTAGGCGCGGAAATAGGACCAATGAAATGTTAAATTACACGTATTATATAAAATAATGGTGCAAGAGGAATAAACAATTTATAAAAAATGAGCTTTTTCAAAGGCTCAAATACAAATATATGTAAATTGCAGCGTTTTGGGTCAGATCGCGTAATACATGTTTTGAAAAAAAGTCTCACTGACCCTGCGGAGTGATACATTGGAGCACTATCCAGGTAAAGAGACTTCTCAGTCATCAGCCAAGAATTCTCAAACCATGGACCTGGAGTTTTTACGTAGAGTGGATGGGATTCTGTTCGCGTGGCCATGCATTCTCTCTATTTTTATTCATATCTGCTGGTTTTATTCAAGAGAACCCAGTAGCAAAATACCTATTATTTTGTGATTAGTTATTATGGTTGCAAATAAGTTTTAAAAATGTGTTTTATTTCTGTTGCTATAAAAGTCCTTATTCTCAGAATTATCACATAAGAATATTCTACTAGCTGGCAGAAGTGCATAACATCATGAATTGCATTTTGCCTTTCGCTGCAGAAAATGATTAAGGTAATTGTGGGAGTTCTAATAGAGTTATGAATTGTGTACTTTGCTAAACATATTATGAGTTGATTATTAAACATTAAGGTATCAAACACACTTAAAGCACATCCTAATGCATCCATTTATTTTTTGTCAAAGGGAGTCACAAATTACATTTAAACACCAGGCATCAACTTCCTTGAGGGGGCAAAAAAGACACCCATACATTCACTTACATCCGCCTATCATAGTGCTACTTTATCTATTGATTCTGCTCAGCTCTTTTCTTTAGATTTCTTTTTCTCATTGATCAGTGGGATGCACTCTGGGGGTCAAGGAGGGGATGGAGGAAGTCCAGACTGGTCCAGGTGCAGGAGGAAATGAGCTTCATGGGTTGAAAGAGGCTCCACTGTCTCATAGGACAGTGCTTCACTGATTCACTGAGTGCTCAGACCTCACTTATATCCTCCTCTTGTGTCCTTAGTTCTGTGTGCGTTTGTGTCAATGAAAGTGTGCTTCTTCTCTGCCCTGAAGTGTTTTGAGTAGGGGTAGGACTCGTATAAATATAGTCTGCACTACTATGTTTCCCTACCCACCATCAGCGCACTAAGCCATCACTGTATATGACAATAATGTTTGATTAAAAAAAATAATCTATGAATAACCTTCCCCAAAATGCATCCAGTATATATTCACATCCATTTAATAGACGTTGGGAGTTGTTCTGATGGATGACACATGGATACAGTTAGATGATATCCCTCTTCACTCATATGGTATACCACAATAACACACTGTGCTTTTGTTGCAATTATACAGCCTAGATCAAGCTAAAGGTTCATTCAAATGTTACCTTTTGTCATCCCAAATCCTTTCTAATTAATTCAAGGAGGTCTTATTTTGAGACAATATTGGATTCATTTTGAATTGCTAATGCAGGACCTTTCTCTTTCAAGCGCAATTGTATATACCTTGAAAGGGACTGCACCTCTCTCTTCCCTGTCATATTATACAATCCTAATGGAGCCCCCTCTCCCTAACCCAAGCCCTTTGAAACTTTAGAATTCAAAATAATAATAATAATAATTGAATTTGCACCAATCTATATAATTGGTCTGAATAAGCCCTTCATTTTCTCACGTCATGCAGTGGTTTAACATTGAGAGACTTGTGCAATACATTTACAAATGACTCCAGCTGGAGGTCTCCTGCTGAAGCAACCCAGTGGCTACCACTGTTTCACACCCGTAACATAGGCTACCTTAGGCAGTGGCAAGTAGAAAATACTGATTCTATCCCCTATGTATGCTCTTTTACTCTAATATTTGATGATACAACATGACTGCAGTGAGGTTTTATTCATAAACCTCGAACACCATGGTAACTTTGCAATTTTTTTTAACCAGGACAATAATTATAGAGATGGAATGGAACGACAATTGCATGCCACATACGAGACTAGTTAAGTTTGTTATATCTGGAGTACTTCTCCTGTCCTATTCGGTGTCCTGTGTGAATCTAAGTGTGCGTTCTCTAATTCTCTCCTTCTCTCTTTCTTTCTCTCTCTCGGGAGGACCTGAGCCCTAGGACCATGCCCCAGGATTACCTGACATGATGACTCCTTGCTGTCCCCAGTCCACCTGGCCGTGCTGCTGCTCCAGTTTCAACTGTTCTGCCTTCTTATTATTCGAACATGCTGGTCATTTATGAACATTTGAACATCTTGGCCATGTTCTGTTATAATCTCCACCCGGCACAGCCAGAAGAGGACTGGCCACCCCACATATGCTCTCTCTAATTCTCTCTTTTTTTCTCTCTCTCGGAGGACCTGAGCCCTAGGACCATGCCCCAGGACTACCTGACATGATGACTCCTTGCTGTCCCCAGTCCATCTGACCGTGCTGCTGCTCCAGTTTCAACTGTTCTGCCTTATTATTATACGACCATGCTGGTCATTTATGAACATTTGAACATCTTGGCCATGTTCTGTTATAATCTCCACCCGGCACAGCCAGAAGAGGACTGGCCACCCCACATAGCCTGGTTCCTCTCTAGGTTTCTTCCTAGGTTTTGGCCTTTCTAGGGAGTTTTTCCTAGCCACCGTGCTTCTACACCTGCATTGCTTGCTGTTTGGGGTTTTAGGCTGGGTTTCTGTACAGCACTTTGAGATATCAGCTGATGTACGAAGGGCTATATAAATACATTTGATTTGATTGGATTTGAAGGCCATTCAGTCTGGATTTCATGGAGTTAGGTTAAATGGCAACTTCCATTATGTTTTACCTTACAGTATATATAACAATTTCTCAAAGCTTAAATACAATACACACACCCACACACACACACATACACATCTGTTTAACACCTAAACACATAGCGAAATAACAAACTAAGAATCATTGGTCTCATGTCTTCTAATTAAGGATATTGTTGAACACACTGCTTCTTCACCCCAGGCTTGGACTACTAAATGGTATCATTCAGAGCCATAAGCCCTCCCCAGGCATCAAGCCTTTTGCTAACTGCTGAAGAACACAAAGAAAAAATCAACAGCAATAAACAAATCAATTAAGAGGAACTGTCTTTCTTTTGTGCTGCTTGGCATCCATTTGGTTTTCTGGGCCAAAGTTAAAGGCTGCTCTGCTGTCGTGGTCTTGAAGTCTGTCGGTTGAATGTGGGCAAGGGGACCCAGTTCAAATCAGTAAGTAAGCAAATTCATAATTCATAATAAAAATAATATTGAGCTTGTGTGTCATCATGTAACGTGCATTAGATTGATTGATAGTTTGTGCTGACTAAATGAAATCTAGGGTTTGAGGTATCCGGCCTCTGAGTGGGATGTTTTGAAATAGTATGGTTGTTGGTGCTTCAGCAAGCTAGAATCAAGGTGATGCCTTTACAGCCAAGAGCAACACCTTGTGAATGTGGATTATGAAGGAGAGTATGGGTTATTATTGATTATCAAACATGACAGAGGATATTAATATGCATAATTGTATCCTCATGCTGAGATAGACATTCAAATTGGTTTTGACTAAATGGGATGCAGATCAAATCAGAACTTCGAAGCAGGTTAGAAGAATTAACGTAGCAGGTTAGGAGAATTAACGTAGCAGGTTTGGAGAGTTAACGTAGCAGGTTAGGAGAATTAACGTAGCAGGTTAGGAGAATTAGCGTAGCAGGTTAGGATAATTAACATAGCAGGTTAGGATAATTAACATAGCAGTTGGGATAATTAACGTAGCAGGTTAGGATAATTAATGTAGCAAGTTAGGCGAATTAGGTTAAGGTTAGAAATTGGGATTAGGGTTAGCTAAAATGCAAAACAATTGCAACTTTTGAGGTGACTTTGACATCAGCTGCATCCCTTTTAACCATGATCATTCAAGGTGATTGCCAGTGTATCTATCTATAAGGCAGCCAATTCTGAAGAACAACACAGTTGTGCCCTTGACCACACTTGCTTGTATAGAAAATCTCAATTGCAACATCAAGAACCTTCAAATCCAACCTTTTTGGCAGAGTAAGGGTGAGTCGGAGAGATCAGAATTTTGCTTTGCTCTTTCTTTGATAGAAGAGAATTGATCTGAACATTTTCAAGAAAATAGGAGTCTTAAGCCATATCGACCAGGAGCAAAGCTTAAAGAGAGAGCACAAAGAATACAATGTGAAATGACTTGGCAACTGCTGGGCGATCAGCACAGACTTGTACTGCCATGAGGCCATTGTGGTTAATGCTTATCGACTGAAACCAACTGCACACTCCAAATACAAAGGATGTCATCATTATAGGTGGGCTATTTATCCCGAACTGAGGACACCCAGAACTGAGGACACAATATAGTTTCCTCGATTCTGGATGTCAGTTCATTCTAATGAGAAAAATGTGTATTTTTACAGATTTCACCTTTAATATTCACATTTCTTCTAACACTGTTAAGAATTTTAATTAAACAAGCCCAGCTGTCACTCAACAGAGGTCTGAAGTTGAATGTACCTTTCAAACACAACACACAACAGATTTTCACAGCTCATCTACGCAGCAATTTGTCCTAAAGTTGGATCGGTTGGGGGATACATACAGTATGTGCAACAGTCCCTGTCCTTGTGGGCTATTTAGTTAATACCCTGAGGGATAAATCACATGACATGGGACAATGGTGGAGCAGAGTGAACAGCTGCTGGAGGGGTGGGTACTTTTACCAACTCCTCTTAGAGTAATAACAAACCATTCAGTGCCTAATTACTCAGTAAGGCTTGCCTTATAGAACAGAGAGCCGCGAAACAATACAGGGATCCACAGGGAGGGAACAAAACCCTGCTATTATGTACAGTACAGCTGGTCTCCGTCAATGAGCTACGAGCAGTCTGGGTTCCACAGGACGCGTGACTGATAGATAATTACTGTGTAATTAGTTGTGTTTCTCCAGGGCATCGCTATGGGATGCTGGCTGGGTGTCAAAAGTCAAAGGATAATTGGGTAGGGTGAGAGTAGTCCTGCTTGAACATGAAGACCCCATTTAAATAGTAGTGCTTGCCAGCTTGACCAAGCACTCCCCATATTACAAGCTAGGTAATAACCTAGGAATTGATGAGGCTCAACAGTCCATGAAACTGTTTTAAACTATCACCCTAAACATTTACTAGAATAGAGATGAAGGAAGTCCTATAGAGGGCGAGTTTGGTTTGACAGATATCCCAGACTGTACATGAATCTGGATGACTGACATACAGAGGCTCTGCTCCATCCACTCTACCCTTGAACTGTCTGTGAAATATACTCTACAAGAGTGTTAACAGACATACACACAGACATATTTGTACACACAATCTATTGATGGCTTATTTTATAGAAAACTCTCTTCCTAACTGTCATACAGTATATCCTCTTTTCCAAAATACTTTAGACTTAAGAAGATCTGTCATATGAAGGGTAATTTCACTTTTAGAGTCTACAGTATTCACACCCCACATTTTGTTGTGTTACAGCCTGAATTTAAAATGGAGTCAATTTAGATTGTTTTGTAACTGGCCTACACATAACATCCCATAATGTAAAAGTGTAATTATACTTTTCTACATTTTTGAAAATTAATAAAAAATGAAAAGCTGAAACTTCTTGAATAAGTATTCAACCCCTTTCTAATAGCAAGCCTAAGTAAGTTTAATAATATACAATTTCTTAACAAGTCACATAATAAGTTGCATGGCCTCACTCTGTGTGCAATAATAGTGTTTAACATGATTTTTGAATGACTACCTCATCTCTGTACCCCACACATACAATTATCTGTAAGGTCCCTCAGTTGAGCAGTGAATTTAAAAACAGATCCACCACAAAGACCAGGGAGGTTTTCCAATGCCTCGCAAAGAAGGGCACCTATTGGTAGATAGGAAAAAAATAAAAACATCAGACATTGAATATCCATTTGAGCATGATGAAGTTATTAATTACACTTTGGATGTTGCTTCAATACACCCAGTCACTACAAAAATACAGGCGTCCTTCCTAACTCAGTTGCAGGAGAAGAAGGAAACCACTCCGGGATTTCACCATGAGGCCAATGGAGACTTTAAAACAGTTAGAGTTTAATGGCTGTGATTGGAGAAAAATGAGGATGGATCAACAACATTGTAGTTATTCCACAATAGTAACCTAATTATTCATGAAAAGAATGAAGCCTGTACAGAATAAAAACATTCAAAAACATGCATCCTGTTTGCAACAAGGCACTAAAGTAATACTGCAAAAAATGTGCAACGCAATTATCTTTTTGTCCTGAATAAAAAGTTTATGTTTGGAGCAAATCCAATACAACACATTACTGAGTACCACTCTCCATATTTTCAAGCACAGTGGTGGCTGCATTATGTTATGGGTATGCCTTTAATCGTTAAGGACTGGGGAGTTTTTCAGAATAAAAAGGAAACGGAATGGAGCTAAGCACAGGCAAAATCCTAGAGGAAAACCTGATTGTCTGCTTTATACCAGACAGGGGAGATGAATTCCCCTTTTCAGCAGGACAATAAACTAAAACACAAGGGAAAATGTACACTGGAGTTGGTTTCCTAGATAGTGAATGTTCCTGGCCGAGTTACAGTTTGACTTAAGTCTTCTTAAATCGCCATTGACCCCCCCCCCCCCCCCCCCCCCACACTGCTGCTACTCGTTGTTTATGATCTATATGCATAGTCACTTCATATACAAATGACCTCAACTAACCTGTACCCCCGTACACTGACTCGGTACCGGTACCCCCTGTATATAGCCTCGTTATTCTTGTGTTATTTTTCAGTATTATGTTTTACTTTAGTCTCCTTGGTAAATATTTTCTTAAATCTTCTTGAACTGCACTGTTGGTTACGGGCTTATAAGTAAGCATTTCACGGTAAGGTCTACACTTGTGTATTTGGCGCACGTGACAAATAAAGTCTGATTTAGGCTGGGATTCTATACAACACTTTGTGACATCAGCTCATGTAAGAAGGGCTTTATAAATACATTTGATTGATTGATTGATTGATTGGATTTGAAATTCTATGGCAAGACCTGAAAATAGTTGTCTAGCAATGAGATCAACAACCAATGTAAGAGACCTTGAAGAAATTTGAAAATAATAAATAGGCAAATGTTACACAATCCAGCTGTGGAAATATCATAAGAGACTTACCCAGAAAGACTAATCACTGCCAATGGTGCTTCTACAAAGTATTGACTCAGGGGTGTGAATACTTATGTAAATTAAATATTTCTGTATTTAATTTTCAATAAATTTGACAGAATTTCAAAAAATATGTTTTCACTTTGTCATTATGGGGTATTGTGTGTGGATGGGTGAGATTTTTTTAAATCTTAAATTCAGGCTGTAACACAACAACATGTGGAATAAGTCAAGGGGTATGAATACTTTCTGAAGACACTGAATGTGCAGTGTATGAAAGTATTGAGACCCCTTGACTTTTCCCTAATTTTGTTAAGTTACACCGTATTCTAAAATGTATTAAATAGTTTTTCCCCCTCATCAACCATCACAAAATTCCCCATAATGACAAAGCAAAAACAGGGTTTTAGAATGTTTTCTTCTAAAGCATACAGTTATTCAAAAGTATTCAGACTGTTTCAAAACATTTGCAACCTCTGTAACAGTTGCCCTATCTTACTTATTTCGTATTGATTTATTATTTTACAAATGACAAACATAAAACATAATAGCATCCACATTTGGTGGATTAAAATAATTCAACAAATGTAAGAAATAAAATCACTAAAAGATGCTGTAGCATCTAATATCAGTTTAACACATCCAGAATCAGAATAGAATTCAATCAATTGAGTTCAACAACATCTTCATAAAAACTGAACACCCCCTTCCATAACACAAAAAGATGAGCATTTAGTGCCTCTTGTACTTGTGGTGGTGCATGCAGCTGAAAACACCTGCTTTCTGTCCTTGGTCACCTCTCCTTTGGAAAACAGCACTCTGTGTGTCACTAGCCTCTGCCAGGCCCTGCTGAGGTAGGCCTTGTCAAAGTTTGAGGCACGAGAGGAGGACCACTGTCTCCAGGAGGAAGACGATGAGGTTGGCTCAGAGGGCCCAGGTGTCATGCCTGCCAAGTCAGCCTGAGCCGAGTGCCCGTAGTCCCTCATGATGGCGTGCGTGGTGGCGAACACCACTATACGGTAGTCTCGCAGCAGCCGATCCAGGAGCTCTGAACACTTCCTGAGGTTGGCTTCCTGCTTTGCCACGCTCTCCCCTCCCCCACTTCGGTCCACCCAATAGAAGGCTGAGATGCTGTCGATGACCAATAGGCACAGAGTGGGCCGGCTGCAGAAGGTATTCTCCAGATAGTGCAGTGTGAGAAGCAGCTGGACTGAGCTGGAGCAGTGAACCACGAAGAGTCGGCCTAGGCAGGCTCGCACCCTCTCCTCAGGCTCTACCGCCGCCCCACTATCCTCTCCTTTTGCGTCCTCCCCCAGGCGCTGCTCCAGTACTGTCACCAGCCTCAGCATGTCAAAGTGGTAGTCGGTGTCCACGTACATGACTTCCACTTCCAGGCCCCCCCGGTCGGCTGGGAGGATGCAGTGGGTCACCAGATGGTACATGGTCTCAGTCTTTCCACTTCCCTCGGTGCCATGGAACTCCACTACGTCACCTGGTGAATGAATGTAAAAGAAATGTCAACTATGTGACTACTGTAATAATTTCTTTATATGGCCTGATGATGCCATGTTTATACACCAGGGCAAACTACCTTGAATAGGTCCAGCACCATCAGGAAAGATGTGAGGTTCAATGTCCCTCAATGACCGTCTCCCCTCCAACCTAGCAAACAACTGAAATAAAATGCATATTCATTTAGAAAACAACATAATATATTCATGACCCATAAGCTACTTCTGATTTTACTTTGATAACAAAGTACTACTAGCTGCTAACTTGAAGTTCTGGTTTACCTTCGGTATTCATATCTGGCCCAAAGCAGGAAAACAGCTGATCAGAACCAGGAAGTGACTGTAAAATGTTTGTTAGAACTAAGCTAACTGCGATGTGTCTCTGTGGTTACTAGATCGTTGTATGGAAGTGCGTAAGTGTTAACAATGTTAGTTATCGGGTACATACTCGTTAACCTGTATGGAGTGTGTGTCGAAAGCGACAGAAAAGCACGAAAGGGTTATAAAAGAGCACGTACAAAGAAAAGGTTGGTTAGCTAAGCACATGGGGATATACTTGATGGAAAGGTGCACATCGACATATACATAATGTTACTTTATTAAAAACCTTTCGTTAGATACTTATTACACTTATAGGGTAACGTTAATTTGCAACATACTTGTGCACCGTTCTCTGTCATTTTGGCAGTAGTTGTCATCCCCTGTATCTGTCAGGAAAAAAAGAACGCGCTTTTTCAAATCGACTTCCTGCTTTTGGTATTTTACCGTAATATCTGACACAGACGAGCTATATGCATTGTTACCGAATCTTTGGTACACATAATGAAAAGTAGTTAAGCATAATTGCTATTAATCCTAACTTTATCAATAATAAAGTATATTAGCTCGTGTGACAATTTTATTTTCCTGCGTGAGGAATGGTTACAGCAAAACAAGGTTGCCAAAATTTCGCGTCCAGAGAGGAAACAGTGGAGTTCAGATGCCACCTTGCGTTGTTTATATTGAAATACATAGGTGGTATTCTGGCAGCGTTTTATAGGCAGCCCAATTCTGATATTTTTTTCCACTTCAGATAATTTTAAGAGCTGATCTGATTGGCCAAAATATAAATTAGTGAAACAAATATCCGAATTGGGCTGCCTGTCTAAAATCATCCTTAGATGTTTTTACGGCTTCTTCATTTAGGCTACCGAGTGGCGCAGCCGTTTAAAGCACTTCATCTCAGTGTTAGTGTAACCGATGTGAAATGACTAGCTAGTTAGCGGGGTGCGCACAAATAGCGTTTCAATTGGTGACGTCGCTCCCTCTGAGACCTTGAAGTAGTTGTTCCCCTTGCTCTGCAAAGCTTTTGTGGCGCGATGGTTATCGATGTTTCGTGTGTGTCAGTTGTCTATGTGTACAGAGTGTCCCTGGTTCGAGCCCAGGTAGGTGCCATGAGAGCAATACTGAAGCAATACTGTTACACTAGGGGTGGGGAACGGAGCCAGCTCGTTTACATTTTTCCATCTTCCCTTTGACAATGGAAATACGCTCGCTGTCAAACTAAATAACGGTAGAGGGAAATAAGCGAGCACGGGGCAGAGCAATCAGCCTTCTATCCAACCTTCAATAATACACTGTATTTAAACGAACTTTTTGATACAGTTGTTGCAAATAATCTATGGTGTTTGGGGGACATTCTTTCGTCATCATGAGCATGCCAGTCCATCACCACTCTGCGTGATAGATTGTGGGATTGGGTGAGTTTGTTTGCTCGAAAAAGCTCAGTTTGCATTGAAGGTATGGGATCTGCCTCGAAAATGACAGTTACTAAGGTTATGTTGCCAGGTCGCAGTTGTAAATGAGAGCTTGTTCTCAACTGGCCTACCTGGTTAATTAAAGGGGAAATAAATCAAACATGTTATGCCACCAATCGACACAACCTTTTGCCATCCGACCCTGTTCCACTCTGCAAGTGGAAAGCACCTTCTCAGTTAATGGGAACATGATAATAAGATTAATAATATATTATTACAATATATTATAAATAACAAGAGTTTAGTTTAGGTATGCTTTTAATGTAAATACAGTGCCAGTGGCTAACTGTAGTAGGCTCCTCGATTGAGATAGTAATACTGTAGGACAGAATAGTCTAAACTAGTTTTGAAAAAGTTAAGCTGAAGTTTGTTATTATTGGTTCATGCAGGACACATGACTAAGGAGTAAATAGGTCAAATAGCCTGTCAGCTGGAGGGGGGATAACCCCATCAGAGATGGGTCATGGTGGTATGATTTTGCTGTGGCTTTGCTACATGGGTTGTTCAAATTCTCTTTCAGGGGGAAAATACATTACTTTTTTACATTTTATAGCAAGGCCACAAATCATTTAAAATGGATCAACATTAAATCGTATCCAGGCTTGTTGCAAAAACATTACATCTATTAGTGGTATGAGCCTGCAGTAAATTACAGTATAGAATCAAACAAATTAAGATTTTTGCAGACCTTCAGCTTTCGGAATCTGAAGGCTAGGCCTGTACACTCACAGGTGTGATTAACTTGATGAATAACTCAGCCAGTGGGCAGTACATTAGTTAAGGACTCTATTAATTAAACCACTGTATGTTTTGAGTAACAATATCAATTTTAGAGGAGATTACTTTTTCCTCCATGATGAATTAGCATGGTTAAACAGGAAGTTATACTTAATCAGAAAGGCTTGGATTGAGACACAACCTGGTGTTGTGAATATATAATAGGGAACTAATTACAAAATGTTTCGGTTGTTTCTGAAATATTTATTGCAAATTGATTGGGATAGAAAATATTGCCAAATGCATTCTGCTTTGTCCGTGGGACAGACATAAATACAGTGCCTTCAGAAAGCATTCATACCCCTTGACTTTTTCACATTTTGTTGCCTGAATTTAAAATGGATTAAATTAAGATTTTGTGTCACTGGCCTACAATACCCCATAAAGTCAAAGTGGAATTATGTCTTTAGAACAGTTTTTGCATGGACTCACTGTGTGCAATAGTAGTGTTAAACATGATTTTTGGATTACCTCATCTCTGTACCACACACATACAAGTATCTGTAAGGTCCCTCAGTCGAGCAGTGAATTTCAAACACAGATTCAACTACAAAGACCAGTGAGGTTTTCCAATGCCTCCCAAAGAAGGGCACCCATTGGTAGATGTGTAAAAAGACAAATAGCAGACATTTAATATCCCTTTGAGCATGGTGAAGTTATTACCTACACTTTGAATGGTGTATCAATACACCCAGTCTCTACATACAGTGGGGCAAAAAAGTATTTAGTCAGCCACCAATTGTGCATGTTCTCCCACTTAAAAAGATGAGAGAGGCCTGTAATTTTCATCATAGGTACACTTCAACTATGACAGACAAAATGAGAAGAAAAAAAATCCAGAAAATCACATTGTAGGATTTTTAATGAATTTATTTGCTAATTATGGTGGAAAATAAGTAGCTGCTAGCTAGCTGCCTATCAAGCTAGCAGAGTTTTCTTGAGGGCTTGAATGCAGCCCCTGACACGGTTAGCCATTGTGGCTGGGACCAAGGATTGTCCCGGTCTTGTGCTGTCTAGACCCCTGCTGTTTGTTGTTGTTGTTGTTTTCAATCTTCCCTGCGACCTGCCCTGTCTGGAACTGCAAGGAGTAACAGTGTAACCTACGTTGTTACCATGACAAAGACCAAACCCGGCAGGAGTACCGTTGAAGACAGTGGTGTCTCTCTGTCACAGGTGAAGGATCTTTTAAACAAACAAAAATAAGCAATTGTTACAACAACAACAAAATAGCTTCAAGTGTGTTGTGGAAAATCTACACTCAAAGTTGATCTTAAATGAATCATTGTTTATTAACTGCAAGCTGGAGAGGTCACAGTCAAACTTAGATGCATAAAGTACCGGTCTGCAGTGAGCTCCATCGGGGCAGTTCCGTTAGATCTCTCATATTCTGCTTACACAGACAAGTTACATAGGGTTGGTTCCTGTATGTGCCTGTCACCGTCTCCTGTCTTAACTTATAGAACATATTCTGAGAGTTCTGCCAGATGGTCCTAAGGAGAGGGTCATGTTGCACCCCCCCCCCCCCCCCATATCTGTACCAAGCACAGGCATGAACCAAGGATTATTTATGACACAAAAGACAAGATTAACATTTTCAAGGTTGTCCCTTCCGCGCCTTCCATACCCGTAACCTGAATTCTAGGCCACAGTCGGAGACTATGTCCTCCGGAAGGCCATAGTACCAGAAAACCTGCTGAAACAGTGCCTCAGCGACCTGGAGAGCGATAGGGATACCAGGGAGAGGAATAAAACAGCATGATTTAGAGAATCTGTCCATAACCACCAGAATGGCGGTGAAAATGTTAGAGGAGGGATGATCGGTGACAAAGTCAATGGACAGATGAGACCAGGGACGCGGACATACTGAGCATGAGTTGATAAAGTGAGCCACGTCCTGCGTCAAGGTGGGCCACCAGTATTTCACAGAGATGGAGTGAATGTGTGAGTGATACCTGTGTGTCCAGCGGTGAGGAATGCGTGCGCCCAGGTCAACAGCCTATCCCTTACATCCGAGGGGACATAGATCCATTCAGGTGGGCAGGTAGCGGGCACGTGTTCCCTCTCCAGAGCCTGGCAGATGTCAACATCTACGTCCTAAAACATGGGGCCAACGATAAGGGAGGGATAGGCTGAATGCTAGTGAGCGCTACCCAGACTCTCAACAGACGTGTAACCACAAGGTGAGGGAAAGCAGGTCCTCCAGCATTCTGGTGCCCAGAAGGTGATTCTCATCCTCGACCAGGAGATGGTGGGGTTATGATGTTGAAGCCACGGGAGATTGAAGATGTCTTTGTGCGTGGGTGCAGTGATGATAATGAAGGGAATGCTTTCCTGATGCATACAGTGCCTTCGGAAAGTATTCAGACACCTTGACTTTTTCCACATTTTGTTATGTTACAGTCTTATTCTAAAATGTATTAAATTGTTTTTTCCCCTCATGAATCTACACACTATACCCCATAACGACAAAGCAAAAACAGGTTGTTAAAATTTTTGGGCTAATTTATAAAAAAAACTTAAATATTACATTTACATAAGTATTCATACCATTTACTCAGTACTTTGTTGAAGCACCTTTGGCAGCGATTACAGCCTCGAGTCTTCTTAGGTATGATGCTCCACGCCATCCAACGCTTGAACCGGAAATGGAGAGGAGAGTATGCAGAGATGTTTAGTGAGGAGGCAAGGGCCTGGTCAAGGAAATTCCCTGTGGCACCGGAGTCCACTAGAGCTGTACATACAACATATGAGGGACATCCAGCTAGTGATATAGATACCAGAAAGGGACATCCGTCTACTCACGCCAAACCCTGGAGACGGATGATCACGGGACCGTCCCTCTGCTCTTGTGAACCGCAGGTTGGGACATATCGGACACTGCTGAAGCTGGTGCCCCTGCTGTCCGCAATAGGGATAGAGCCCCAGCTGTCTCCGAAGGTGTCGCTCAGCCGCGAGGAGGTGCGTGGGCCCCTACCTCCATGGGTTCAGACTCTGACTGAACGCTCTCGCAGAAGCTTATCCAGTCGGATGGCCATCACCATAAGTGTGTCCAAGGAGTGGGTGTCATCTCGGGATGCCAACTCCGTTTGGATCTCCTTACGCAATCCTTCAGAATAGGATGCGGAGCGCCGGCTCATTCCATCCGCTGGATGCTGCCAATGTCCTCAAAGTGAGGAAGTACTCTGCAGCAGTCAGTCTTCCTGCCGTAGGTAGAATAAGCGCTCACCTCCCTAACCCTCTGCCCTCTTGTGGATGGTCGAACACCCCCCTGAACAGAGCCATGAATTCCTCATATGAATCCAGCGCCTCCTCTCCTCTCTCAAACATGGCCGTAGCCCACTCCAACGCCCGTCCAGTCAGCAGGGAAATAACCATGGTAACCTTGGACACCTTGGACTGCTGGATGGTCTGGGACACTGGCTCACTGAGTCGATACGTAGGAGAGAGGGAGGTGACGCCCGTCAGGCAACAACAAGATGTTGAAGAACGAGGAGGACCTCATCCATAGCCATCCCCAGTTAAGCCAGCTGGTCATGGTCTTAGCGAAGCAGGTCTCCCTGTTCGCTGACCTTCTGGGAGATGACTTGATCAGCTGCTGCTTCCATGTGGTGAGGCGTTATTCTGTCATGTAGACGCAGGGAGTCAGGAAGCAGGTGCAGTTGGAGAGTTTAATATAAACAAACACGTACAAAGAATGTCTGAACATGGAAACAGAGACAATAGCGCCTGACGGGAAATATCAACAGAGTGCTATATATAGGAGGAGTAATCAGGGAAGTGATTGTTATTTTTATGAAACCTTTATTTAACTAGGCAAGTCAGTTAAGAACAAATTCTTATTTACAATGACGGCCTACACCTATTGTGCGTCGCCCTTTTGGACTCCCAATCACGGTCGGTTGTGATACAGCCTGGATTCGAACCGGGGTGGTTGCCAGGACTTTTGGTTAGTAAACCGGCAACGTCTAACTCCGGAGAGGAGGAGCAGATGTGACAGGTTGACATAATCTTCCATGACAGAAGTGTTATGCCAAGCTTATGAAGGCATTATAAACCCACAATATGTTTTGGTATCCCTAAATAAAAGCTACACAATCTTGGTTGCTTAGCTTTTATTGTGGGAACAAAGTAGTGGAGATAGCTAGCAACCTCAACTTAACTCCTTAATTGACCTGTTTGGATTCTATGTCTGTCCAAATTCAAAGGAATTCAATATTAAAGGGGAATTTAACCCTGGCTCTACCACGACATATAGCCATTACCATATTAACATCAAGTTTTTATCATAAACATAACAATTATCCAAACCACTGGCTAGAACTTTGATACCGCCCACCCGCATGCACACAAACGTGAATAATGGTGTTGTTTACATTGAATGACCAACACACAGTAAACTTTTTTAGGCAAGATTCTTTTTTTTAACGTTTGTTTTTCCACTAATGTTTGATATCATACCTTTGTGGTGTTCTGTGCTAATTACAAACAAGCGTGAAAATGAGTTAGCTTTCACCGTTCTATCTATCAGCGATTCACCCCGATTCTGCAAGTGACTTGCGGCGATCAAGAATGATGCGGAGACCAGAGATTATCAGAGGGATTTTCAGGCTGAACTGATGGGGAATCCATTTGACGACAGTTGAGCAGTGTTTTGCGATACCGTATATTTTATTCTGAATATTCTCAATTAGAGGTAACCTAATGTTAGCTAGCTTGCCAGCTAGGTAAGTTAGCTATCTAATGTTACAGTCCTGTATTGAACTTTGTAATCCTTCAGCTAAATCATATAATTATCTTTTGGTATACACACTGTCAATCAATTTTGCTTATGCCATGGTACTGGTAGTCACTGCTAGACTACCTTCAGAGTAAACATGTTGATTCCATCTTTGACTGACGTTTGCTAACGTAAACTAGCTAATGTTACTCGTATTTGGTATCTCAATTTGGTAATCATCTATTCCACTCTTGTCTGGAAAACACTCTGTTACAAACAATTGAATTGTCAATATAGCTAACTTACTCTCTGTTTGTGTGTTGGTATTAATAATGAATGTGTATAAATCATCTACGGTTAGTTAGTTGGTTCTCAGCCAGTCTCAGCTGGCTAGCAATCTTGCTGGCAATTTAGTAATGCTCATTAGCTAACAGCAAGCTGACAATGTCGAAATGTCCTTGTTATGTATGCTTAGCTAGCCAGTCTAATAGAGATCAATACAATGTGGGGTGGTTAAATTGTGTATTGTTCTGTATTTTGTTGTAGGTGGTACAGAATCTGATTCCACCAACATGCGCTTCCAAGCTTAGCACTGTACACATTTCAGGTAAGACCCAGATGCAGACAGTGTCAAAGTAACAAAGTGTATTACTTATACAGGGGCAGGCAAAACAACAGGTCAAGGGCAGTCAGAGGTCAGTAATCCAGATAGGGTTTAAAAGGTCCAGAACGAACAACAGGCAGTCTCAGGATCAGGGCAGGCAGAAAGGTCAAAACTAGAAAACAGGAACTAGAACTATGCTGGTAGGTTTCACAAAACAAATTAAACTGGCCACAGACAAACAGAGAACACAGGTAAATACATTGGGGATAATGGAGAAGATTGGCGACACCTGGACGGGTGTGGAGACAAGCACAAAGACAGGTGAAACAGATCAGGGTGTGACAGTACCCCCCTCCTCTAGGGGCGCCACCTGGCATCCCACCTGGGTGCATACCTGGTTGACCGGGGTGCTGGCATTGGAAATCAGCAATGAGATCTGGGTCCAGGATATCTCTAGCAGGGACCTAGCACCTCTCCTCCGGACCATAACCCTCCCAGTCAACCAGGTACTGGAACCACCTGCCCCGAGGTTGAACCTTCAGGAGACACCTCACTGTGTACGCCAGTTGGCCATCGATGAGACGGGGAAGAGGGATAGGATTGGAAACAGGAGACAAAGGGCTGTGAGACATGGGTTTAATTCTGGACACATGAAAAGTGGGATGTATACGGAGGGTACAGGACAACAGATAATGATCAGCAGAGGGGCTTGGAGATGGGGAAAGGGACGATAAACCAGGGGGAGAGTTTGCGGGATTCCTCCCGGAGGGGCAGATTCCGGGTGGACAGCCATACCTTCTGCCTGAGACGATACCGGTGAGATAGTGTCGATACCTGGAGGTGGTCTTGAGAAGGGCTGACCGGGCTCTCTTCCAGGTACAATAACAGAGGTGGACAAACATCTGGGCCGAAGGTATGCCGACCTCTTCTGCTCAGGGAAGAGAGGGGGCTGATACCCCAGGGACCAATCGAAGGGTGATAGACCCGTGGCAGAGCAAGGAAGGGTGTTGCGGGCATATTCGACCCACACTACTTAATGGCTCCAGGCGGTGGGGTTGGTGGGGACCAACCAGGCAGCGCAGAGTCGTCTCAAGTTCTTGGTTGACTCGCTCCGACTGGCCATTGGACTGGGAGTGGAACCCGGAAGACAGGCTGACCGACTACCCAATCAGTGTGCAGAACGAACTTCCAGAACCAGGATGAGGACTGAGGAGCCCGGTCAGAGACCATGTCCACTGGCACTGCCATGGATCAAGAAGACTTGCCACACCATGAGCTGGGCCGTCATTTTGGCAGAGAGTAGCTTGGGGAGAGGAATAAAGTGGGCAGATTTGGAAAACCGATCCACTACGGTCAGGATGGCAGTGTTGCCATCAGAAGGCGGGAGACCCTTGACAGAGTCCAGGGATATGTGAGACCAGGGACGATGAGGGACAGGCAGAGGTTGAAGGAGACCAGTTGGGGCTTGCAGAGGAGTCTTGTTCTGTGCACAGATCGTGCATGCGGCGACGAACAAGAAGACATCAGGAACCATGGTAGGCCACTAGAAACGTTGTCACACAAAGGCCAGGGTCCGATGGGAGCCCCGGTGGCAGGCAAGCCTGGAGGAGTGGGCCCACTCAAGGACCGAGGAGTGGACCGCATTAGGAACGAACATCAGTTTATCTGGCTCCCCCTGGGAATCTTTTATTTTTTTACCCCCTTTTCTCCCCAATTTCGTGGTATCCAATTGTTAGTAGTTACTATCTTGTCTCATCGCTACAACTCCCGTATGGGCTCGGGAGAGACAAAGGTCGAAAGCCATGCATCCTCCGAAACACAACCCAACCAAGCCGCACTGCTTGTTAACACAGCGCGCATCCAACCCGGAAGCCAGCCGCACCAATGTGTAGGAGGAAACACCGTGCACCTGGCGACCTGGCTAGCGTGCACTGCGCCCGGCTCTCACAGGAGTCGCTAGTGCGCGAAGAGACAAGGATATACCTACCGGCCAAACTCTCCCTAACCCAGACGACGCTAGGCAATTGTGCATCGCCCCACGGACCTCCCGATCACGGCCGGCTGCGACAGAGCCTGGGCGCGAACCCAGAGTCTCTGGTGGCACAGCTAGCACTGCGATGCAGTGCCCTAGAACAACAATGTTTTATGGTAAAAGTAACATGCAAAAAAAATGCATGAACAGTGTTCAGTGTATCCAAATGTGTCTCAGGTGTAGAGACACATAAGTGCAGAGAACTGTAGCTACATCTTTTCATTTCAAGCCTTCTTTCATTGATCGAGATGATGATGACAAAGACCTGTCTCGATCAATGTGTGAGAAGACTTGAACTAGACGCGATGGCGGCACACATATTTTTGTATTACTTTATGGAGCACAAAATGTATTTATTTTATTAACGGAGCATTTTCTAAATTCGAACTGACCCCCTACAAATGGACACTGACATGTTATGAGACTCGTGTTTCCCAAAATTGAGGACAAAGATGGCATCGCTAAGGTTGGTCAAATTCTCTGTGCTACACCAAACAGTACCTACCATGTAACTCCCAGTCATGGATACCAAACCTCTTTGGTTAAGAAAACTGTCTCCGACATGGAACAATGCTTGTCAACATGCTCAGGCGACACGCCTAAGCTGCAAACCACGATTAAGAAGCTCGAAACTGATGGGGCTAGCCTTGAGGACCAATGCATACCTTTACAAGCTTATATGTGAAGAGCCAATATCAGGATCATGGGGGTAGCTGAGGACCCGGGCTCAAGTTCTTCGTCAGTCTCAAAGTTATTGAAGGAGGCCCTCAAATTGGATAAAGACGTCCTTGTAGACCACTCACGTTGGGGCTCACAAGCAAGAAAGCCTGGCGGAAACCCTCTCGTCGTTGTTGCTAAACTACACAACTATCAGGATTGTATTGATGTTCTTCCGTGTGCCAGAGAATTTGGCCCACTTCGATGCAACGGAGTTCCTATCTCTTTCTTCCCAGACTATGCCGACAGCGTTGCTCGTGACCGTGCCGCTTTGAAGAGTCTGCTATGTGGACGGACCTACGTTCGGTATGGTGTGGCTTTTTCTGCCTGGCTTCGTATAACATACTGTACGTTCCAAGACATCCATAAGGCAATGGCCTTCGTAAAGGTGAACATTCTACAGAGGTTGGACGAAGCAAATGGCTGAATGCTCACCTATTTGGCGATAAGGGTAATGGACGAATGTGTCTACCACTGCAGACTCAGTCTCTCTTTTGTAGATACTGTATAGCATTGCCAGTGGTATCAGTTGATATTGTTATTATTAGGTAACGTTAGTGCCTTAGTTCTGGTGAGATAATTCTCTTTTTTAGTTTATTACCATGAAGTGGCTCGTTTATATTTATCGATGATACCCATGTCCAGGGTAGATACAGCTCAGTTCTCTTATTAGGTTACGTCATTTCTTTAAACACGTTGCTGCTAACTTAGTGGTATTGCTGTAAGATGTGATATATAAAATGTTTTATACTTTCTTTTAAAACAGCCTAGTTTTGAGTTGTAAGTATTTCTAATTTATTATGTGCAATCATTCACTATTTCTAATATATTATGTGAAATCATTCACTATTTCAGCAGGGCTCTCTACTCGATAGTTTTAGTGTTCCCCACTACAAGCACAATGTGTGGATATTGTGAGCGGACCCAGTACTTTGAGGTTGCTCTAAAGCGGAAAGGTGGAATAAACGAGTCGGGAGCAGGTTTTCTTAATTGAACAATGTTCTCTTTTGAGGTTTCTTTCATCTTAAACACTCCAACATAATCGAGGATGCTTTCCCAAGGAAAACAAATATTTTTTCTCAAGAACAAGGAACATAAGGAGAGTATCTTTAAACTATATCATAAATCACGGGTGTGTCACCGCCTTCACTATCCGTCCGTGGAGAGCTCCCTTCGAGTGGTCATACAGATCCATGGTGACCATTCCCAAGAGGTGGTGTCCCCTTCTTCTCCCTTCCAAAAGGTATGTCCTCTCCTTTGTAGAAGCAAACATTATTTTCTTTCTTCCTCTTCTGCTGGTTCCCTCCTCTCTCTTGTTTTGGGAAAGAGAATAGCTCAGCTGTGCTTAATTGCCTCTGATCACCTTGACTTACATGCCGGGCTGGGCTACTGTTCGTGGGAGCAGCCTGCCCTCTGGTGGTCCTTCCACAATATCTTTTCATGGGGATTAGCGTTTACCTTGTTTTATTAGGTGACCAGGGTAGGTTTTCTTTTTCATACCAGACTTCAGAGTATTGTTTGTTTATGTTTTCTATTTTTCTTCAACTTTTGTTTTTATTTATTTGTTATTTTTGGAAAAATGTTTAATGGATCAGTTGTTGTAATCTGGGATCTATCCTTTTCTCACCTGAATTACATAGCTTGGCCTAATATCATGAGGGACAGCTGCTTTTACTAGCTGGAATGTTAAATCTTTAAATCATCCAGTGAAACGTAAAAGGGTTCTTTATCATTTAAATCACCTTCAAGTAAATATCGGCTTTTTTCAGGAGACACATCTCTGCACTTTCAACCACTCTCGTTTAAAAGGAGGTTAGATCGGTCAATCATATTGTTCCAATGTTCATTCTAAAACTAGAGGAGCAGCCATTTTAATTAGTAAAAACATACTGTTCGCAATGTCAAGTGTAGAGGCAGACTCAGCAGGCCGTTTCATTATTGTAGTAGGGTGACTGTATAATACACCTGTTATCTTGGCTAACATTTATGCACCAAATTGGGATAACAATGTATTTTCTTGATGACCAAATATGGACACACATCACCTAATACTAGATGGTGATATGAATTATGTACTGTCACCCAATCTGGACCGTGGCTCTCCTAAGGTATCAGCTTAATCAAAGACAGTATCCACAATTCAGATATTTCTGAAGAGATATGGCATATCTGATGTGTGGTTTTTCCACAATCCTCTCACCATTTCATAAGACCTTCTCATGAATAGACTACTTTTTCCTAGTCAATACATTTCTGCCACTTATCACAGAGTGTGATTACCAAGCTATAGTCATTTCGGATAATTCTACTCTTACTATGTGACTGCTGGTACTGCTGCTCACTCTGTGCACCAGTTACGGAGTTCTACATCACCGGCCTCTAGGCGTCACTGAACTGTCTCATTATGCACACCTGGTTCTCATTCTCCACTGATTAGTAATTGTATTTGTTAGACGTTTAATCTTGCTCTTTTGTTTGGGTTACATTCCTGTGTTTTTGTATACATGCTTGTTTTGGGCTTCGTCCCTGTGCCTTTCATGGCATGTTTTTTGGGGGAGAGTATTAAAACCTCCTATTACGTATTCCTGCGCCTGTCTCCAATCATTTATACAAAGTGACACTAAAACTACTTATTGTAGTGAGGTGTGTACTGGCGGCAGAGAAGTCAGGCACAGGTGTCACGTTCGTCATAAGGAGTAGACCGAGATGCGTGGTAAGTTTCCATCCTTTTATTTTGGAAATAAACTTCAAAGAACAACAAAACAAACGTGACGCTAGACTAACGCTCACAGGCAACAATACATAGACAAGATCCCACAAAGCACAATGGGAAAATGGCTACCTAAATATGATCCCCAATCTGAGACAACGACAAACACCTGCCTCTGATTGGGAACCATATCTGGCCATACAATTCCCCTAGATGACCCACCATAAATCACACCCCGACCCAGCCAACAGAGAGCTGTTTATTCTCTATGGTCAGGGCGTGACCGCAGGAGAGCGGAAACTGATTTACAACGGCGTCGTTTAATATCCATAAACCACCGTCAACAGAACTACAATAAATGGGTCAAACAAAAGCCGGTAAATACCATGCATAAGCACTACAAGAAACAATTACTGACAAGGACATGGGGGGAACAGAGGGTTAAATACACATGTAAATGGAACCAGGTGTGATGGAAGACAAAACCAATAGAAAATGAAAAGTGGATCAGCGATGGCTAGAAGGTCGGTGACTTCGAACGCTGCACGAACAAGGAGAGGGACCAACTTTGGCGGAAGTCATGACGCTTATACCAAATACACAGTCCAGTTAAAGCCCTTGACGGCTTAACTCACTACTGATATCAGAAGAAACCTTTTGCTTTTAATAATCTCAAATTTAGCTATTTCTAAAGCTTAATCAAACCCCTGCTATGTCTCCTACAACAGTATGGGAATCTTATGGAAGGCTTATCTAAGGGGCCACATTTTCTTGTACAGAGGAAGATTAAGGAACTGAGTGTAATATTCAACGCCTAGGGGAATTTAATCTTGGATATGGCTTATTCACTCAGATTTACTAAAACATTTGACTCTTCAGTTTGCTCTTCTTTCAACTCGACAACCTGAACATCTAATTAGTACATTTCAATACAAAGGTTACTATGGTGTTGAATGCTGAACCGTAGTATATGAACAGCATTCTTACATAGGTATTCCTCTTGTCCAAATGGGATAGGGCAGTGTGATGGCGATTGCATCGTCTGTGGACCTATTGGGCAGGTATGCAAATTGCAGTGGATCTAGGGTGACGGGAAAGGTGGAGGTGATATGATCCTTGACTAGTCCTTCAAAGCACTTCATGATGACAAGTGAGTAGTACAGGGCGATTGTCATTTAGTAAAGTTACCATATGGGTAACTTTACTTTACTTTACTTCTTGGGTACGGGAACAATGGTGGCCATCTGGAAGCATGTGGGGACAGCAGACTGGGATAGGGATAGATTGAATATGTCCGTAAACACACCAGCCAGCTGGTCTGCGCATGCTCTGAGGACTAGGGATGCCGTCTGGGCCGGCAGCCTTGCGAGGGTTAACATGTTTAAACGTTTTACATCGGCCATGGAGAGTGGGCTGCATCAGTGTTACTATATTATCCTCAAAGTGGGCAAATACACTGTTTGTATTTGGTCATATTCCCGGTCACCTTTCCATGGTAAATGCGGTGGTTCGCGCTTTCAGTTTTGCGCGAATGCTGCCATCAATCCACAGTTTCTGGTTAGGGTAGGTTTTAATGGTCACATTGGGTACAACATCTCCTATGCACTTTCTTGTAAATTCACTCACCGAATCAGTGTGTAAATCCGGGATGGTAACTGTGGGGTTATAGCTGCGAGACATCTGGCTTGACGTTCTTGGACCCCAGCCGGCAGGAGAGGGAAAAATTTAACCAGGTAAACAGCAGGGCCCATCTCGCTTGCCTGGAGTTGAGGTGCTTGGCGGTGCGGAGATACTCCAGGTTTTTGTGGTCGGTCCACACAACGAACGGATGTTCCGCCCCTTCTAGCCAGTGCCTCCATTCCTCCATTCGCTCTCGTCGGCCCCAGAGTCAATGAGGACCCGGACAGATTTGGACTGGTTTCCCCACAGCAGAATGGCATGAAAATGGGTGCAAGTAAGGGAAGCAGGAAAGTTCTCCATATGACCCACCAGAGTACTTGCTCCTAACGGTGAGCCTGATCTTTTACAAGGGCAAGAGGACACAAAATGATCAAAAGTCCTGCAATACAGACAGCTCCATGTGTTGATCCTGTGTTGCCGTTCCGCTTGTTGAATGTTTTATCCTTTTAAGCTTGGAAAAGAGACCCTTACACCCAGATTTGGACCACACACCCATTCCACTGAATAGCAGGCTAGTGATTGCTTTGCAATGCTTGCAGTTAGTTACCGATTCCTTCCAAACCAGTCATTGTTGAATTTTCAATTTCCAACTTCTTGTGTAATGTTTTTGTCAATTTTTTTATTTTTTTTATTTTATTTGTACCTTTATTTAACTAGGCAAGTCAGTTAAGAACAAATTCTTATTTTCAATGACTGCCTAGGAACAATGGCTGATGAGCACTGATACATTTTGTCTATAATTTCTCTCTTCATTATTTATCTTCAAATGACAAGGATTGAAAAGGACTTGCCAGTAGATTGTCAACTTGATTCATGATGATTTTGAAAGTATGATGTTGACATGATCAGTCTAATCAAAGCTACGGTAGATATAATATAATGTGATTTGACGTCATTTTATCTGTGGCCAAAGACCTTGAGCCTTCTTGGATAGGCACTTCTAATGTAACTCTATGGCAGCACCCAAGGGGCTTGAATTTTCGAGCTCTACCTGTAGATTTTGCGGTGACGTAGCGTCTCATGAGTGACAGAACACTTAGCCAATCACGGCACAACTAGAGAACATTACCAACCCCTACGCTCCGTATTTTCCGCTGGCTTCCCCTCCACCACAGAAAGCACTGAGCTAGGCTGAAATACCTGCATTTTGGAGCTGCCTTACTCAAGAAAGCAAAAGAGACCAAGTTTGTATGTGGCTTTATGAACTCAATTATTATAATTTATTTTTTTACATTGTTTGCAAACTGATACGTAACACGTATTAATGCCCAAATAACATGCAAAACAGGCACAATTTTGTTTTTTTATGACGGGTCGTCACTGAAGGGGACGATTTATAAACATGTCTTCCCTGATAGAAACAGCCCTGTACCATGGGTTTGTTTACCCAAGTGAGGTACTGCTACATCAGTCCAGACATTGTGAAGGAATTCATCAAACATGACAAGGACCCTGGGAAATGGACAAAGTGGTACAAAGGCATAAATGCCATCAGTAAATCTGAATCCAACATAGAAAGCGTTAATTTCCAACGTCTATGTCCAGAAATATTATTTAATCCAGATCTATTTATTAATATTCTGATTTCTGAATATTGGCTGGCACTTATTTTACACTACACTATTTATAAGTATCTAGTGAGAACTAACATGACAACAGTTATCAACTAATGTTGTTACCCAATAATGATCAAATTTTTATAAATCGCTAATTTGAAATAAGTATCTTTGAAGAAGCACCAGTTGTTATCATGTTAGTTATCAGCAAAAAAACAGAAATCATTGTTATGCAGAATGAAAATGTTGGATTATTCTTTTTTAAACATTCCCTTTTAATAACCACTAAATCTGCTCCTGTGTTTTACAGTTGCCAACCCCGATTTCATGCAGCCCATCTCAGAAGTAGTCGATGAGGTTATAATGAACTGTCCAATAGATGTCAGAAGACCTCCATGTAATGTACGATTTCAACACAGCGCATTCGACAGAGTGGTTAAATAGGGGAAATGCATATCTTTCAAGTTTAACCATTCGAGAAGGAATATATCTTTTTTTTATATGTCAGACTTGCTCTACAATACATTTAGTACAATCATTTATTGAATGTCGTGTTGAATTTAAGTGTGGATTGAGAATAGTTTTTCATATTTTGTCCACCAGGCATCAGTGTGTACCTTGTTGAAATACTGGCAGATGCCTGTTGGCCTTGGTTGGAAGTAAGGAAGGCTCCCAGACTTGAACACGCAAGCTGACTTAGTCAATGACCATTTCAGTTCACTTTCTACTCTTCATGATAGCTTAATCTCTTGGCATTTAGCTTGGATAATACCAACACAACATAAAACTCTTCTAACACAAAATGAGTGAAAATTATCTTGCACTCATGTATTGTACATTTTTATGACCCCGTGCCACTCATTTGCATATCAAATTAAAACATAATTTACGAGAGGAAGATCTGTGTTATAATACTAGAACAGTCACTGCATATCTGCAAGGCAACAAAAACAAACAAATGTAAAAATCAACAAATATAAGGATTATATCTTATGATCAAACCTGGTAAACAAACCATTATGCCAAAACGAACAATAGAAAATAAAACATTGAGACAAGTTAATGAACTTGTAATAGCCCAGTGAGCTAACTGCCTGAATGAAAATCCTGATAATCTTCCGGACAATTTAATACATTTAACAATTCATTGACCATCCTAGCTAACAAGCAGCAGAGTCATAACATCTGAGGTGGACTATAAGCTCAAATTGAAAGGAGGTCATCTGCAGTAAAATGTTCTGCTGCTGGGCTTTCATCTCCTCTGACACTGGTAGATAATGGCTTCAGAAAGGCAAAAACATGATTGGAAAGAGGGATGAAGGAAGGAGAAGGATGAAAAATAATGGGAGAGAGGAACTTTTTTTATTCCAACCCATCCCAATCTAAACAACAGGATACATTTCCTCCCAAAGGATTTAACCTCTCGACCTGTAATGACGAAAGATCGCTGGTTGATCCCCTATTATCGCTGGGCGTTAATATTTAATTTGGGTCAAATGAGCGGGTCCGGTTATCCCTGAGCCTTGTCATCTCTCTCTGTCTCTGTGTTTGGTTAATGACCACATTCTGAGACCTGACTTGCATAGCCTTTAAACATATGACATCAGAAACTTTTTTTCTTCACTTCTGTCTCTTGATTATTGTGTGTTTAGCAGGGTTGGGATCAATTCCATTTCCATTCAGAAAGTAAACCCAATTCCACATTTTCCTAATTGAAAAGCATTTGAGAATTGTAATTGTAATTTCACTATACTTCCTGAACTGGAATTTAAATGGATTTTGACTGCAACCCTGGTGAAGCCAGATTGAATAGTTCCTGGTGAATGAAGGAGTTGTCATTGTTTTGATGTGCTAGAAAACTGCTGCCCTATAATAGTGCTGTACCTGACACATAGCAGAATATTGTCCTGTCCGGCGGTTCCACCATGTTCAGAGACTTTGGCCGGCGGCTGCAGAGGGACCTGAAGTAGTCGGTAGATGACCGGTCAAACTAACTGAGGAGCTCAGTGGAGAAAGGATAAAGGTGTGTGTATCTGTTTGGAAGGATAAAGGTGTGTGTGTGTGTGCTTTCCCTCCAACTCCTATGGTCATTGTCATGTTTGGCTTAACAATGACTAAAGGAGTTGGCAATACAGATCTGACATTGTCCAAGCTATTGTGATGCAGGGTAGAAACTGGGCTCAGGGGATGGGTGGTAATCTGTATTCTTTCATGTTGTTTTCAGCCCATGGAGGCCTGGGTGGTTACACATGCCGCACTGCGCCATGTGGTTTGGAGGATTCATGCTGGCCTCTACAGTAAGACTACACACAATCTACATGCGCACACACACACAAACACACACACACACACACACACAGAGTACGCAACCACACATGTACGCATGCACACAGATAGACACTACATAATCATTCATTTGATTTGGGAGTGGGTTTATTGGAAAGTTAACAAGTTTAACAAAACTGTTTTTATTATCATATTTACTATTACAATTGTCTACTGTAGTAATATTGCTCATCCATGCATAACATTGATCTAAAATTGACCCTAGAAATAGTACTGTTGGGAGATCTGGAGAGACCGGGTCAGTCAATTACTAATATACTAATACTCTTAGTAAAATAATTTATCTTCAACTCGCAATCTGTGGATTGTATTCGATTAGATAGATTGAAATTGTATGTTAAACATCACAGCATAGTTGAAAGATATATGGTGCGTAGAAATCTGAAGAGGGTAGCCAGCAGAGACAGGTGGGATGGGCTGAGGGAAGCTGAGGGTTGTGGAACTGGAGACAAGTGGGAGTGGAGTTACTGGGGGGGGGGGGGGGGATAGAATGAATATAAAAGTATAAAAAATAAAGTTAAAACTTAACAAAAAGTACGTTTGAATGACCCATGACCCATCTTAAATAAGCATGCCCCATTCAAGAAATTTAGAACCAGGAACAGATATAGCCCTTGGTTCTCTCCAGACATGACTGCCCTTAACCAACACAAAAACATGGCATTCTGCATTAGCATCGAACAGCCCCCGTGATATGCAACTTTTCAGGGAAGCAATATACACAGGCAGTTAGAAAAGCCAAGGCTAGCTTTTTCAAGCAGAAATTTGCTTCCTGGAACACAAACTCAAAAAAGTCCTGGGACACTGTAAAGTCCATGGAGAATAAGAACACCTCCTCCCAGCTGCACACTGCACTGAGGATAGGAAACACAGTCACCACTGATAAATCCACTATAATTGAGAATTTCAATAAGCATTTTTTTATATATTTTTTTACAGCTGGCCATGCTTTCCATCTGGCTACCCCTACCCCGGTCAACAGCACGGTACCCCCCCACAGCAACTCGCCCAAGCCTTTCCCATTTCTCCTTCTCCCAAATCCAGTCAGCTGATGTTCTGAAAGAGCTGCTAAATCTGGACCCCTACAAATCAGCCGGGGTAGACAATCTGGACCCTTTCTTTCTAAAATTATCTGCTGAAATTGTTGCAACCCCTATTACTAGCCTGTTCAACCTCTCTTTCGTGTCGTCAGAGATTCCCAAAGATTGGAAAGCAGCTGAGGCCATCCCCCTCTTCAAAGGAGGGGACAATCTTGACACAAACTGCTACGACCTACGGTATATCTATCCTACCTTGCCTTTCTAAGGTCTTCGAAAGCCAAGTCAACAAACAGATTACCGTCCATTTTGAATCCCACCATACCTTCTCCGCTATGCAATCTGGTTTCAGAGCTGGTCATGGGTGCACCTCAGCCACGCTCAAGATCCTAAACGATATCTTAACCACCATCGATGAGAAACAATACTGTGCAGCCATATTCATTGATGTGGCCAAGGCTTTCGACTCTGTCAATCACCACATCCTCATCGGTAGACTGGATAGCTTTGGTTTCTCAAATGATTGCCTCGCCTGGTTCACCAACTACTTCTCTGATAGAGTTCAGTGTGTCAAATCGGAGGGTCTGTTGTCCGGACCTCTGGCAGTCTCTATGGGGGTGCCTCAGGGTTCAATTCTTGGACCGACTCTCTTCTCTGTATACATCAATGATGTCGCTCTTTCTGCTGGTGAGTCTCTGATCCACCTTAACGCAGACGACACCATTCGGTATACTTCTGGCCCTTCTGACACTGTGTTAACAACCCTCCAGATGAGCTTCAATGCCATACAACTCTCCTTCCGTGGCCTCCAATTGCTCTTAAATACAAGTAAAACTAAATGCATGCTCTTCAACTGATCGCTGCCTGCACCTGCCCGCCTGTCCAACATCACTACTCTGGACAGTTCTGACTTAGAATATGTGGTCAACTACAAATACCTAGGTGTCTGTTTAGACTGTAAACTCTCCTTCCAGACTCACATCAAACATCTCCAATCCAAAGTTAAATCTATAATTGGCCTCCTATTTCGCAACAAAGCATCCTTCACTCATGCTGCCAAACATACCCTTGTAAAACTGACCATCCTACCGATCCTCGACTTTGGCAATGTCATTTACAAAATAGCCTCCAATACCCTACTCAATAAATTGGATGCAGTCTATCACAGTGCCATCCGTTTTGTCACCAAAGCCCCATATACTACCCACCACTGCGACCTGTACGCTCTTGTTGGCTGGCCCTCGCTTCATACTCGTCGCCAAACCCACTGGCTCCAGGTCATCTACAAGACCCTGCTAGGTAAAGTCCCCCCTTATCTCAGCTCGCTGGTCACCATAGCATCTCCCACCTGTAGCACATGCTCCAGCAGGTATATCTCTCTGGTCACCCCCAAAACGAATTATTCCTTTGGCCGCCTCTCCTTCCAGTTCTCTCCTGCCAATGACTTGAACGAACTACAAAAATCTCTGAAACTGGAAACACTTATCTCCCTCACTAGCTTAAAGCACCAGCTGTCAGAGCAGCTCACAGATTACTGCACCTGTACATTGCCCATCTATAATTTAGCCCAAACAACTACCTCTCCCCCTACTGTATTTATTTATTTTGCTCCTTTGCACCCCATTATTTCTATCTCTACTTTGCACATTCTTCTACTGCAAATCTACCATTCCAGTGTTTTACTTGCTATATTGTATTTACTTTGCAACCATGGTCTTTTTTGCCTTTACCTCCCTTATCTCACCTCATTTGCTCACATTGTATATAGACTTATTTTCTACTGTATTATTGACTGGATGTTTGTTTTACTCCATGTGTAACTCTGTGTCGTTGTATGTGTCGAACTGCTTTACTTTATCTTGGCCAGGTTCCAATTGTAAATGAGAACTTGTTCTTAACTTGCCTACCTGGTTAAATAATATTAATAATAATTAAATAATTAAATAATAATATTTTAAATGACACTGAGGGACAGTGTTTTTACAGCTAATGCTGGTTTGCCTGAGGATGATGCTGTGCAGGTGTTTGTACACATGCATATACACACAGTCATTCAAATAAAATACACGGACACACACACACACACACATGCACTCAAACATATTCAGTTGGCCTTGCTGTTATGATTTTTGTTGTACTTCATGTCTTTTGCATTGTTTTCTGTTTGGGCCGGTGGCTGATGGATCGCTGGTTCGGGTCCCTGTTTGCTCATCTATGTTTACATATTCTTAGTTCCATTCCTTTACAAGATTTGTGTGTATTGGGTATACTGTACGTTGTGTAATTGTTAGATATTACTTGTTAGATATTACTGCACTGTTGGAGCTAGAAGCATTTTGTTACACCCATAATAACACGTGTTAAACAGGTATATGTGACCAATAAAATTGGATGTGATTTGATTTAATAGAATCGCTGTCTACTGTAGTAATGTCTGTATAGAACCACTGTCTAATGTAGTAATGTCTGCATAGAACGACTGTCTACTGTAATGTCTGCATAGAACCACTGTCTACTCTAGTAATGTCTGCATAGAACCACTGTCTAGTGTAGTAATGTCTGCATAGAACCACTGTCTACTGTAGTAATGTCTGCATAGAACCACTGTCTACTGTAGAAATGACTGTATATAACCACTGTCTACTGTAGTAATGTCTGCATAGAACCACTGTCTACTGTAGAAATGACTGTATAGAACCACTGTCTACTGTAGAAATGACTGTATAGAACCACTGTCTACTGTAATGTCTGCATAGAACCACTGTCTACTGTAGAAATGACTGTATAGAACCACTGTCTACTGTAGAAATGACTTTATAGAACCACTGTCTACTGTAATGTCTGCATAGAACCACTGTCTACTGTAGAAATGACTGTATAGAACCACTGTCCACTGTAGAAATGACTGTATAGAACCACTGTCTACTGTAGTATTGACTGTATAGAACCACTGTCTTCTGTAGAAATGACTGTATAGAACCACTGTCTACTGTAGTAATGTCTGCATAGAACCACTGTCTACTGTAGTAATGTCTGCATAGAACCACTGTCTACTGTAGAAATGACTGTATAGAACCACTGTCTACTGTAGTAATGACTGTATAGAACCACTGTCTACTGTAGAAATGACTGTATAGAACCACTGTCTACTGTAGTAATGTCTGCATAGAACCACTGTCTACTGTAGTAATGTCTGCATAGAACCACTGTCTACTGTGATGTCTGCATAGAACCACTGTCTACTGTAGTAATGTCTGCATAGAACCACTGTCTACTGTAGAAATGACTGTATAGAACCAGTCTACTGTAGAAATGACTGTATATAACTACTGTCTACTGTAATGTCTGCATAGAACCACTGTCTACTGTAGTAATGTCTGCATAGAACCACTGTCTACTATAATGTATGCATAGAACCACTGTCTACTGTAGTAATGTCTGCATAGAACCACTGTCTACTATAATATCTGCATAGAACCACTGTCTACTGTAGTAATGTCTGCATAGAACCACTGTCTAGTGTAGTAATGTCTGCATAGAACCACTGTCCACTGTAGTAATGTCTGCATAGAACCACTGTCTACTATAATGTCTGCATAGAACCACTGTCTAGTGTAGTAATGTCTGCATAGAACCACTGTCTACTGTAGTAATGTCTGCATAGAACCACTGTCTACTGTAGTAATGTCTACATAGAACCACTGTCCACTGTAGTAATGTCTGCATAGAACCACTGTCTACTATAATGTCTGCATAGAACCACTGTCTACTGTAGTAATGTCTGCATAGAACCACTGTCTACTGTAGTAATGTCTGCATAGAACCACTGTCTAGTGTAGTAATGTCTGCATAGAACCACTGTCTAGTGTAGTAATGTCTGCATAGAACCACTGTCTAGTGTAGTAATGTCTGCATAGAACCACTGTCTAGTGTAGTAATGTCTGCATAGAACCACTGTCTACTGTAGTAATGTCTGCATAGAACCACTGTCTACTGTAGGAATGTCTGCATAGAACCACTGTCCACTGTAGTAATGTCTGCATAGAACCACTGTCTACTATAATGTCTGCATAGAACCACTGTCTACTGTAATGTCTGCATAGAACCACTGTCCACTGTAGTAATGTCTGCATAGAACCACTGTCTACTGTAGTAATGTCTGCATAGAACCACTGTCTACTGTAGTAATGCCTGCATAGAACCACTGTCTACTGTAGAAATGACTGTATAGTGGTTCTATACAGTCATATCTTTAAAATTGCCCTGTTGTACACTAATACGCAGTTGTGGTTCCTGAGTTAAACAATTCACATAATGCATTGCACTAATCTCCCACAAGACTATCACAGATCAAACACTATATCTTTCAAAGTGATCATCTAGTATTTGAGCAGGCTTTTGACAAAGGAGTTCCAACATCAGTGTGGTATGTACCCTGAAAAAGAGGAATCGCTATCCATGATGACATCTTTTCTTTGCAGTTCATTGTATAAAAAAAAGTCTATCTGAAATGACATGGTGGATGGAAGTTGCAGAGGGAAGCCAGGTGCTGATGCCAGACAAGAGGGATGTAGCCCTGGCCATTGAGCAATGTGTCAAACTGAACTGTCATTTGTCTATGCTGTGAAACCAGTGGATAGAAAAATGTGGGGCTTTGTCAAATAACATGGTGAGTTCCAATGAGTTACTCAACATTGGGTATGGCTATTACAGTATAACTGTTAAAAGTGCCCGTAAGCTCTTGATACCTGACTAAATAACAGCCATTTTGATTCAGTTTAACATTTACTTAGCTGCTCCTGACATACCTTGGAGAAACGTTAAGTATACAGATGTAGGATCTCAATTTGAGCCAGGAAACAGCGGGAAACTAGTTCTGAAGCAACAGTAAAATTTGAATGACTTCAGAAGCCTTTTTAAACCTCTAATACACTACTAAGTTACTACGTTTAAAATGTTCTGCATTGCAGGAAAGTTCTCCTGCAACAGGGCGATCAAATTAAGATCCTACATCTGTAGCAGTCTAATGTTGCTGACCAGGCTGTACAGAGACATACCATTATTCTATGCCTTACAATAAGACACCATAACAAGCTTCCAATAGGTAATAAAGTATTATTCCTGTGATCTTTAAGTAAAGTGTCCCCAAAGTTTTTCCATGATTTAGTTTCCCCTTCCTTCACTGCTTAACTTTGTCCTTCTTTATCAGGCCTGGCTATTATTTCTCTCCTCCTATTAGAGGTGTGGAATCTGGATGCTCCAGTCCAGTCCAGTGGGACTCATTACAGAAGGGAAAGTCTGGGTGGATGTCACCCTAGGTTTGGAGCTCATATCTAATTAGAATTAGTACATAATCAGACCCTAACAACATACTGTTACCCTGAACGCAGGGGGGAAATGGAGGCCAATGAATTCCCATGCAGTCAGACACTGGCCTAAACAGTATCTGGAAACATTTACTTGTTTGAATCATTTATTAAATTTTGTCCATATTTTCTTTACTTGTTTATTGGGACATTTTTAAAGGCAAAAAAAATAGTAATTCTCAACAAAAATAGTGTCTGTCTGTCTGTCTGTCTGCTTGCGCACGTGTTTGCACACGTGCATGTATGTGTGTGCTTCCATGTACTGTCAGTCTGTGTGTGTGTGTAGCGATTAGTCTGTCATATCTTCTCTCCTCCCACACCAATAAATCTGGTTATTATATTCTGCACAAATTACCTCACATCAGCAGAAATGCTGTTGGTAGCAGAGCAATTTCATGACCTGCACGGTCCACAGGGAATCATTAAATCAGTGTGACAAATATTTAAATCAAATGTTTGTTGAGAAGGAAAGGAGTCTCGGCGAAATGGCCAAACTCAGCAGAATGTTCATTGTTTTAATACAGATATATTGTGGGACAGCTGTCCCCAAAAGCTCATGGATATCTTTACATTAATGTATATATGGGTATATACTGTACGTGCAAGGTGCAGGCTGTCGCAAGATTGTCATGCATCATGACATATTATGCAAATAATAGAGTGGGACATTCAGATAAGACGTGATGTGTTTCAGCAGTAATATGACGTGTTAGGTAATCATTTGAATTTAAGTATAGGAAGATTCATATGTAAAATTAACCAAGACATAATATGAACCGAAACAGACAACGTGTTTGTGTAGCCTATTCCCCACAACACTGATTAGCAGACAAACTTTACTTTCACTTTATCTGCATTTCAAATACAATGGGGGAAACCATGGCCGTGTGTTGCTCATCAGACGTGTTTGATTCAGAATGGGTCTGTGTAACAAATGTATTCCTTATTAGCAGGTTCTTGTTAAGTACATGTAAGGAAAAGAAGTTTCAATCAATACTGTGAATGCAAAATGGACGAAAGCTAGCTGTCCTCCAGCGACACCATGGTGCTACCCTACAGAGTGCTGCTGAGGCTACTGTAGACCTTCATTACAAAGCAGTGTGTTTTAATCAAATATTTAATTACATGTGAATATATTTAGTATAGTTTTATCTAAAAAGGATCAATATATACATATATTTTTATATTCAGTGAGGAGGATGGTCCTCCCCTTCCTCCTCTGAGGAGCCTCCATTGCTGTAATTGAAGTGATCGATTTAGGCTTTTAGTCAGTGGGACAAATATTTAGACTCTCAGCCACAAGCTAACCTCACATAATCGTAATCACATAAAGAGCCAATCCGCAGTTGAAACAATAACAAGCAGACGCACCGCCTCTGTTTTGGTAAAGAGCTGAGGGATGGGGCAGGAGAAATGTAACAATTCTCAAATTCATAGACCGAGCTATGGATGCAAGGACTGACCATCCATGAAATCAACAATTATAATTTTAACCATTTGAAGCTACACCATGTTTGTTTACATTTACATTGTTTACAAACATTGGGGTAAACCAAGTTTAGAGTATATGTTTGCAACAAGGCACTGAAGTAATACTCATAAAAATTAGGCAAAGCAATTCAATTTTTGTTATGTTTGGTGCAAATCCAACACAACACATTAGGGTGGAAGGTAGTCTACTGGTTAGAGCGTTGGGACATAATCAAAAGGTTGCTTGTTCAAATCCTGGAGCCAGCAATGTAGAAAAATATGCCCTTGCATAAGGCAATTAACCCCCACAACTGCTCCCTTGGTGCTGATGATGTGGACATTGATTAAGTTGTTTGGTTGCATGCAGAAGACACATTTCGGTTGAATGCATTCAGTTGTGCAACTGACTAGTTATTCCCATTAATGAGTACCACTTTCATATTTTCAAGCATAGTGGTGGCTGCATCAGGTTATGGGTATGCTTGTAATTGTTATGGACTGAGGTGTTTTTCAGGATAAAAAAATACATTGAATGGCAAAATCCTAGAGGAAACCTGGTTCAGTCCAAAAAATGCTTCTACAAAGTATTGACTCAGGGGTGTGAATGCTTAGGCAAATCAGATACTTCTTTATTTCATTTTCAATACATTTGCAAACATGTCTTAAAATATGTTTTCACTTTGTCATTATGGGATATTGTGTGTAGATTGGTGAGAAATAAAAATATATTTAATCCATTTTGAATCCAGGCTGTAACACAACAAAATGTGGAAGGGGGTATAAACACTTTCTGAAGGAACGGTATATAATACATTTACAACTTTAAAAATTGATGTAGTAACTGCAGATTGCCCTTTTCTGCTTCGATATTGATACACACCAAGGTCAGGTGTACGCACACACACACACACACACACACACACACACACACACACACACACACACACACACACACACACACACACACACACACACATGGCTAACACTTCCCTTCTTGACTGTCAGGGCTCGCAGTGTTCTTGTCTTGATTGATTTGCATATATTCGTTTTTATGGTATAATTGTTTTCAGGGTATGTTTTCATACGGTACATCTTGAAGTAAAGGGATATGTGTTGTACGCTCCCATGAGGGACATTTAATAACAGGACTGAGCCAACATATGCTGTGGTTTTGAGATTTGTCTTAATGTTTTTAAAGCTTACAGCCTATGGGTTTCTGATCCCTGGATCATTAGTTAACAATTTTGTTCCCGTATGTAAAATGATTCCAAAAAGATTGAATCAAACATTATATTATCTGATTAGTTTCTATGTGGTCCTCCTCTCTTGCATATTTCTAGGACACGTGGTTTGAAGGAGATGCCAGAGAGGATCAGTGCAGTAGTGGGAAGGACGTTTGGCAAGGTACGTTGGAAAGACATTAGGTGAGTATCATGAGATGTATGCTCCCAAAGGGGGATCATATTTGGCTGTGAGACTTCCCCTACCTACGCTACAGTAGTAATCCTCCCAAGACCCACATGGGCATGCTACAGTATGTGGAATGTTAACCTAACATGTTCTTTGTCCTACATGGCCAGTTATGGATACCCACCCTATCCGAGCACACATCTATGACATGGTCCTATTGGACAGGAGTTGGTACTATGATACATTAGTCAACATGAGATATGTCAATTAGATGCGTGTCCCTCAAATTGGCAAATGGGAAGTAGTGTACACAGAAGAGACATATTATTCTCAACAGATCTGGAATGAGGCCAAATTATTTTCTAATTTTATTCATGTATTCTATAAATGTAATTTATTATGCAAGGAAATTGTTCTGTTTGCAATCATGCCACTGAGGAATGCCCAATACCGAGAGTACTCTGTTACAGTAGTTATTCTAATCTGTCAGTGATGCTTTCTTCCTGTTTGAAGAAGCAACTTCATCCATACAAACACATTGCCAAGTTGACTGATCCTTTTAGAGTCTATTTTTGGCCCAGTGCAGTCAAAAACATGATTTACCTGTGATTTATATATATTTCCACACTATGAGGTTAGAATAATGATTATAATTCTCTTTTAGTGCAAGAGCTGTTTGAAAAGACAGCCTGGGCCTCCCGGGTGGCGCAGTGGTTAAGGGCGCTGTACTGCAGCGCCAGCTGTGTCGTAACCGGCCACGACCGGGAGGTCCGTGGGGCGACGCACAATTGGCCTAGCGTCGTCCGGGTTAGGGAGGGCTTGGTCGGTAGGGATGTCCTTGTCTCATCGCGCACCAGCGACTCCTGTGGCGGGACGGGCGCAGTGCGCGCTAACCAAGGTTGCCAGGTACATGGTGTTTCCTCCGGCACATTGGTGCGGCTGGCTTCCGGGTTGGATGTGCGCTGTGTTAAGAAGCAGTGTGACTGGTTGGGTTGTGTATCGGAGGACGCATGACTTTCAACCTTCGTCTCTCCCGAACCCGTACGGGAGTTGTAGTGATGAGACAAGATAGTAGCTACTACAACAATTGGATACCACGAAATTGGGGAGAAAAAGGGGTAAAAATTCACACACACAAAAAAACAAAAAAAAGACAGCCTGTTGGAGTTTTGGCCTGCCTGGTGACATCAAGAAAGAGAGTTCCAAACCTCTCTGCCAATAAAAGCTAGTTTTCAGTTTTCCTCCCCACTCAGACCACTCCCAGAAAGTCCTAGCAAAATTCTTGCTTGAGAAATTGTTCTTTGCTAAGAAGATATTTTTTAAATTATTTTTGACAGTTTTAATTGAAAACAACCATAGTAATGTACTAAATTTGATGATATAATATTGAGATAAAAAATGCATTGGACCTTTAAGCATTAGGGTGGCCTCTTATCAAACAACTAAGTTCAACAACCCAGTTTTGAGCTTAATGAAAGACATCTAAAATGACTATCAAATGTTCTTCAACTGAACTTTGGTTTAAGGCCTCGGAAATTACATTCTCAGCACTCACGTGTCAACAGCCCCAGACAAGGGCCTGTTCTTGGCCAGGTTCTTAGCCAGGTTCTTGGCAGAATGATAAAGCTCCATTTGAATTGCAGATTCAGAAAGGGCATCAATCGTTGCAAAAGCCTGTTTGATTACATGGCTGTGCATTGATCAGGATTTAGAGATGGGCTATCTGGACTCACGGGGCTTACTGAGACTCTGTCTGTGTCTCTCAGAGCCGGTGTTAGATACTCGTTACGGTATTTAAATGCCTGGGTCTGTGTTATTAACAGTAACAGTTGGGTTCTTCACAAAGCTACTTGGGTCATTTAATGAAGGCATTTGGGTAATTTGTCTGAAAGGCAGCAGAAATTGTTTTTAAATGATCTGCCGGCTAAACGCCTCAAGCACTGTTGTAGACTCTAAACACCATCCAAGACTCTGTGGGGAGAGAATCAATTCAAAATAATGGAGGGCAATAATAAGCACTCACATAATTTTGTTTCCAAACTTGATCACGTTTAGTCTTACAGCAATGCAAGCTTTTAAAATGGTTACAGATGTTTTTGTATTATAGTGTTTGTCAAGCCCCAATTTGACAGGACAAGGTTGTGTCTTTATGTGTGCAGAGTGGAGTTTTCCCTATTACATCTCGCTGTAAGGGCGTGAACACAAAAAAATGATTGGATAAATTTGGGCATAAAATGTGATTGGTTAATTTATGGCAAGTCATTCCAATTGGTATGATTAGAGTTTGGGTTATGTTTAGGTGACTGGTTAAGATTAGGGGGTGGGTGGGACTTGAACCAGCAACCCTGTGTATAACAATCCATGTGTTGTGACCTCTACCAGCAAGCCTTTCATTTATTTCACTCTCACCAGCTGTTGTAATCTCAGCCACTGACTATATTGAGCTTTCATCCAACCAATCACATTCATTCTACCCTCGAGGCACAGCTGTCCTCAAAACAAGTTTGAGTGAGGAAAACACCACAGAGTTTATATGCACGACCAAACAAGTCCCGACTCATGCTAAACCTATGAAAAATACAGTTAATGGTATTTGCTGTGCACTCAGTCACCAGGTTTTTGAACCCAAATACATCACCAACATATTAACATTCACTTCCTCTGCCTTCAACGGTGCTTGAATGGTGTTTCATCAAATCCTCTGTATTCAAACAAACACTTCCGCACGGTTATAACATGCCCTTTTATTCCATACGTGACTAACTTGGCGCTTTAGAAAGCATAACAACACAATGCTGATTATCCGCTCATGGCCGTGTCTCGCTCATGTTTCGCCACACACATTCATCACGCCACAGTGTAGAAAACATCACCTGAAGGAAACAGTCTTTTCAAGACAAGGACACACATCTGTCACCCACTATTTCTTCAATGTTATTTAGATTCCTACTTAGCAAGATGAGCCTTCTTCCATCACTTCTATGACATTAAACAGCCCAAGGGTTGCCTTGGTATCTGGTATCCATGTAGGTCTACATATGTTTGGCCTTGGTATCTGGTATCCATGTAGTATACCTGTCACCTGAATGCTCTCTAGATATGCAGGTAGCCGAGCGTTTAAGAGCCTTGGGCCAGTAACTGAACGGTCGCGGGTTTGAATCCCTGAGCCGACTCGGTGAAAAATCAGTCTGTGATTTTGAGCAAGGCACCTAACCTTAATTGGTCCTGTAAGTCACTCTGGATGAGAGTATCTACATATGCTAAATGTAAAATATGAGCGAAGTAACACTCAGGTACTGTATGTGGTTGGTGACATTGAGAGTGAAGTGGTTATTGACAGGGAAGTGGTTGGTGCCATTGAGAGGGAAGCAGTTATTGACAGGGAAGTGGTTGGTGCCATTGAGAGGGAAGTGGTTGGTGCCATTGAGAGGGAAGTGGTTGGTGACATTGAGAGGGAAGTGGTTGGTGACATTGAGAGGGAAGTGGTTGGTGCCATTGAGAGGGAAGTGGTTGGTGCCATTGAGAGGGAAGTGGTTGGTGCCATTGAGAGGGAAGTGGTTGGTGACATTGAGAGGGAAGTGGTTGGTGCCATTGAGAGGGAAGTGGTTGGTGCCATTGAGAGGGAAGTGGTTGGTGACATTGAGAGGGAAGTGGTTGGTGACATTGAGAGGGAAGCAGTTATTGACAGGGAAGTGGTTGGTGACATTGAGAGGGAAGTGGTTGGTGCCATTGACAGGGAAGTGGTTTGTGACATTGACAGGGAAGTGGTTGGTGACATTGAGAGGGAAGTGGTTGGTGCCATTGAGAGGAAAGTGGTTGGTGCCATTGAGAGGGAAGTGGTTGGTGCCATTGACAGGGAAGTGGTTGGTGCCATTGAGAGGGAAGTGGTTGGTGCCATTGGGAGAAAAGAGGTTGGTGCCATTGAGAGGAAAGTGGTTGGTGCCATTGAGAGGAAAGTGGTTGGTGACATTGACAGGGAAGTGGTTGGTGCCATTGAGAGGGAAGTGGTTGGTGCCATTGAGAGGGAAGTGGTTGGTGACATTGAGAGGGAAGTGGTTGGTGACATTGAGAGGGAAGCAGTTATTGACAGGGAAGTGGTTGGTGACATTGAGAGGGAAGTGGTTGGAGCCATTGACAGGGAAGTGGTTTGTGACATTGACAGGGAAGTGGTTGGTGACATTGACAGGGAAGTGGTTGGTGACATTGAGAGGAAAGTGGTTGGTGCCATTGAGAGGGAAGTGGTTGGTGCCATTGAGAGGGAAGTGGTTGGTGCCATTGAGAGGGAAGTGGTTGGTGCCATTGGGAGAAAAGAGGTTGGTGCCATTGAGAGGAAAGTGGTTGGTGCCATTGAGAGGAAAGTGGTTGGTGCCATTGAGAGGAAAGTGGTTGGTGACATTGAGAGGGAAGTGGTTGGTGACATTGACATTCCCCTCTAGCGAACACTCTCAGAGTTATGTTTCCTATAATACTTCATTTCACTTCTGGTTTGTTAGGGTTGATCCTCAACTAACCAAATAAATAGTTGAATCAACTACTAACACTTGACTTTAGGTCACTGTCATAAGACTGTCATAAGACTGTCATAAGACTGTCATAAGACTGCATTATGATATAGCGCCTATCATTATCATTATCATTATAGTGATATTGTTTGTCATGGTCTATTTTAAAACAGCAGATATTACCGTCACCACGACAAAATGCCATCGCAACATTTTCAGCTTAAAGAACTGTAACTTAGCCACACATGAAGATGCAATAATAAACATTCAACTTTTTAGGACAGGCACTTTTTTGGTTGCTATTGAAGTCTGTAAAGGCTCCTGTCTCATCATATTCTGTATAATGACACTTGTGATATTTCTGTGACATCTTTGGTGATACCTTTTTCACATTGCGATCCCTGTGTCGCATTTTCAATGACAACTCTGTGTATCTGTAGACAGCAGCATAGAGGGACAAGCCATTGGCTTCATTTGTTGGCAGACAACCTACTAATTCAGGAAATCAGTTTGTCATGGTGAATGAGGGCTAATAAAACTCACAGGGATTAAAGGACATTTTAATCACGTCTCTTTAAAATAAAACAGATAAATCCTAATTATTTGCAGGCAAGTCTTGAGATTTTCCATTGGGAAAAGTAGCTGATCAAAAATGCTGAACGTTTCCCAAATATGATGATCAATTATGTTATGGTATACACACATGAACAAAGAAGAAACTATTGATGTCAATTTTGTAGTTTTTCTTTTAGGTTCAGTGTATTGTAATCTCAACCAATTTGATTAGTAACCAAGCCAAGGGTTAAATCGATAGTATACCTTCTTGTTGTTACGCTTTAATGTCCTTCTGTATTTTGTTAAAATTCCTCAAAAGGTCAGTATCTGTAGGAGGCTCAGTGAAATATTAGTTGGCACATACCCAGGACTCTATGAGGCAAGCAAAACTTTACTACTCCTAGAATACAAATTGAGGCGTCCTAGCCTTGAGCAAAACTGTAGCTAGGTAATTGTACTAGGTTATGTGGGTAGGGTCACTGGTTCAAGGCTATCTATCTGCAATTTTTTCACAACATACTGAATACAGTTAACCTACATGCATTGTCTGGAGTTTAGTCCTAACTTCGAATAACCTCACGTTTAAGTTCGAGCTAGACATGGCATAACCACAAATAAGCGCTAGCTGAAAGCCTCAGCCTAAATCCCTTGCACAGAATACGGTGGCAATATCTTCCCCTTGAAAGCATTACCTTCAGGCAAAGCTTTTAAAATGTCCCATCCCTCGTGCTTTGCTTTCAGACTAAAAATAAAAAGTCAATTTGAGAGCGAATCTATTGTATATAAGTGAGCGGTTAGTGCTGGTTACATGAGTTCTTATTTTAAGATATCAAATATGGACAGCTTGTGCCCTAAACTTGACTTCCCTGGCAATGGCAAAAAAAACATCCTGTAATCTCTTCAGTTGCATGATGTTCCACAGTGAGTGAAAGTGATGCACTGGGGTCCACTGCATAACCCCCCCACCCCAAACAAATGACAGAGAGAAAATTCAGATTTGATCTTTCAATAGTAGCAGGGACAGTTTGTGCATTATTTTACTGTAATGTATGGCTGTGTCCCTCCAATTTGTACAACTCAGAGGTGCCTCTGAGTGTGACGTATAGAATAAGAAGTAATCCGTCAGTGAAGACAGGTTGCCGTGGAATTTTTACAATCACATTATATAGTAAATATAACATAAGTGCTCATGCATACATCTTTTAGCTTATGCATTAGTGGCTATACATCTTCTCAGAAACTCTTTATCATGCTCACCATTTTAAATTGAACAGAATATGACCTTTACACAAATACAATTGTTATAATAACAGGAGGGGGCCGGATTTCTTTTCAACTCTCTCTCCATTGACTTTTTAAAAGCTTCATGACCCACAAGTCTAATCGTGACAGATTAGGTTGCCATGGAATATCAATCCGTACCATAAGTGTCTTCAGGAAGCACACAAACCCTTCAAATCAATTAGACCGTAATGATTTGTGCTAATTTTCCTAACTGTAAATAATGGACTGATGTGCCGTTATGGGTTTACAACCATTTTAATTAAGAATAAAATTGATATGTTCAACAATGGTGTGATATTTCTCATGGAAACTGTTGTAAAGTGCAGTATTGGAATGAGGCAGCGTGTTGAACAATAAGCTCTTATAGGCTATTATATGGGAGACTGTAAAACCAATACAACAGGTAGGTAGGTAGGTAGCCTAGTGTTTAGAGCGTTGGACTAGTAACCGAAAGGTTGCAAGATTGAATCCCAGAGCTGACAAGGTAAAAATCTGTTGTTCTGCCCCTGAACAAGGCAGTTAGCCCACTGTTCCTAGGCCGTAATTGAAAATAAGAATTTGTTCTTAACTGACTTGCCTAGTTAAATAAATAAAATCTGTTTTTGATCATTCCAACCCTCTTTATGCTTTGTCTGTTTCAAGTGCAGGGTTGGATAGTAACTGACTATGTCATCTGATTACAAAAAATGAACTGTAATTAGATTTTACCAGCTAAAATATTGTAATCAGATTAAAACTAGATGATTACTTCTTGGATTACTTAAAAAAATATGAATAACAATATGACACCTTTCTGTTTTCTCAATTACATTCAATTCAGCATTGAAAAAAGGTGCAAGTTTAAGTTTGTTCCACCTGAGCGAGTCGGACCGAACGTCATAGACCACTATGACACACAAAATGCGTTTGATGGATCCTTTGTCTTCTTCTAATTCCTCTTATGTTGAAAGTAATCCCCAAAAAATCACTGAATGTAATCCGATTACATTGCTAAGTTTGGGTTATCCAAAAGTTACGTTATTGATAGAAATGTTGTATAGGTAACTAGTAACTGTAATGGATTACATTTAGAAAGTAACTTACCCAACCCAAGTGCATGAGAATTACCATTGTAAATGACAATGTGACCATTTTAATGGCCTTACCGTAAATACCCTAACACTGTGTGAACACATATTCACTCACAAAGGCTGACATAACAAAATGGCTTTGAGGTTTGCACTTCAGAATCCCATTCTTTACACCCTCAGAACTCCATGTATCTGTCACTATGAATTCCTAACGTGTCATGGTCAAAAATAAATCAATTTCTGCAGTGTTTCTTTTCCTAGCACTCGGAACGATATTATGCAAACCAGTTGACTCTTTTCAATACACGTGCTCATTATTTTTTATTTATTTAACCTTTATTTATAATGACAGCCTACCCCGTCCAAACCCTAACGATGGTGGGCCAATTGTGCGCCGCCCTATCACGGCCGGTTGGGATGCAGCCTGGAATCAAACCAGGGTCTGTAGTGACGCCTCTCGCATTGATATGCAGTGCCTTAGACCGCTGTGCCACTTGGGAGCCCATTGATGGCTTTCCTAATCTCAAACTTTATTCTATTAAAAGGAAGAAATGAACTATGGAAAAACCACCATTTTCATTTAATTGAATACAGTCTTGCCATATTGTTTTTTTATATTTTTTACCCCCATTTCTCCCCAATTTCATGGTATGCAACTGTTAGTAGTTACTATCTTCCTCTGAAACACAACCAAGCCGCACTGCTTCTTAACACAGCCTGCGTCAAACCCGGAAGCCTGCCGCACCAATGTGTCGGAGGAAACACTGTGCACCTGGTGACTAGTGACCCGCCACAGGAGTCACTAGTACGCGATGAGACAAGGATACCCCTACCGGCCAAACCCAGGTGACACTGGGCCAATTGTGCATCGCCCCATGGACTTCCCGGTCGTGGCCGGCTGTGACAGAGCCTGGGCTCGAACCCAGAGTCTCTGGTGGCACAGCTAGCACTGCGATGCAGTGCCCTAGACCACTGCACCACCCGGGAGATCCTGTCTTGCCAAATTCTATTGTTGGACAGTTTGATAGGTCTGATTTGACGTTTGCTGTTTGCCACTGACTGACAGTTTCTCTTCCACCTGCCCTCTCAAATAACACATGAAAGACAGTGTGTGTCTACTCTGCTCTATGGTCTGAGAGGTCTGATATTTGCATGAAGGTCTGAAAGTCTGAAAATGTGGATCCCTAGGCCCCTGACATCAGGCTCTTCACCCTCATTATAACTGGAGTTGTGTGAGAGGAATGTGAGTTATGGACTGCAGTGTGTGTGTGTGTGTGTGTGTGTGTGGTGTGTGTGTGCGAGAGAGTAAAAATGAGCGAAATAAGGTGGGATAGGGAGAGAGGGCTCTGATAAAATGAAAGCACTCTTTAGACTGTGAATCTGTGAACAGTGGGATAAAAGGCTTGAGCATGAGAATCAACTACCTGTTTCTGTCTCCTCATGTGTTTCTGAAGGATGACTTTGTATCAGAGGTCAGTGTATGTCAGAATTCATAACCATTAATGTAATGTCTGTCAATGTGGGAGTAGCGATGTTCTTGTTAGAGTATACTAAGGTCACGTAACTTTGACATTGTACACGAACCGTAGACTAGACTGAAATATTTCCCCTTTCCCTCCCTCTCCTACTTCCTTGTTTTTGAAGAGCTCTCCATAGTAGGGTGTACATGGTAAACCACTGTGTTCAATTACCACAGGCAGATTTACATTAAATAGATACGAGGACATTTGTAGTGCTCAGATAAGAGAGGCCCTTAAGTAACATATCATAAGTTTAAAAAAAAAATGTTTTTTTAAACATAGATTCCAATCTGGTAGCCTAGAACGCCAGTGTGTTAATCTTAAGGATCTGCCCCTTTTTTCCATGGTCACCTTAAATGACATACCCAAATCTAACTCCCTGTCAATGTAATAGTCCAGTGGCCATTTGATTAACTGTTCAACAGTCTTACAGCTTGGGGATAGAAGCTGTTAAGGAGCCTTTTGGTCCTAGACTTGACGCGCCGGTCCCGCTTTCCGTGCGGTAGCAGAGAAAACAGTCTATGACTTGGATGACTGGAGTCTCTGCCAGTTTTATGGGCTTGGTATATAGGTCCTGCTTGGTATATAGGTCCTGCTTGGTATATAGGTCCTGGATGACAGGAAGCTTGACCCCGGTGGTGTACTGGGCTATACGTACCCTCTGTAGCCCCTTACGGTCAGATGCCGAGCAGTTGCCATACCAGGTGGTGATGCAACCATTCAGGATGCTCTCGATGGTGCAACTGTAGAACTTTTTGAGGATCTGGGGACCCATGCCAAATCTTTTCAGCCTCCTGAGGTGGAAAAGGTTTTGTCGTGCCCTCTTCATGACTGTCTTGGTGTGTTTGGACCATGATAGATCGTTGGTGATGTGGACACCAAGGAACTTGAAACTCTCGACCCGCTTCACTACAGCCCCATTGATGTTAATGGAGGCCTGCTCGGCCCGCCTTTTTCAGGTAGTCCACGATCAGCTCCTTTGTCTTGCTCACATTGAGGGAGAGGTTGTTGTCCTGGCAACACACTGCCAGTTCTCTGAATAGCGACAATGTTTAGTACAATCTGGAATATATTTGATTTCAACAGTTTTAGAACTGGAACAAATATATAGAACATTTGTATTTGTTTCTGTAGACCATTGTAGGCCATGCAGCATGCAAAATGATACAATACAGAAACACATTTGGTCTTCAGACAAGCTCCCTCAAAGAGACACGTACAGTTGAAGTCGGAAGTTTACATACACTTAGGTTGGAGTCATTAAAACGTTTTTCAACCACTCCACAAATTTCTTGTTAACTAACCATAGTTTTGGCAAGTCTGTTAGGACATCTACTTTGCGCATGACACAAGTAATTTTTCCAACAATTGTTTACAGACAGATTATTTCACACCTCTTTGCTTGACATCATGGGAAAATCAAAAGAAATCAGCCAAGACCTCAGAAAAAATATTGTAGACCTCCACAAGTCTGGTTCATCCTTGGGAGCAATTTCCAAACGCCTGAAGGTACCACGTTCATCTGTACAAACAATAGTACGCAAGTATAAGCACCATCGGACCACACAGCCGTCATACCGCTCAGGAAGGAGACGCCTAGAGATTAAAGTACTTTGGTGCGAAAAGTGCAAATCAATCCAAGAACAACAGCAAAGGACCCTGTGAAGATCCTGGAGGAAACGGGTACAAAAGTATCTATATCCACAGCAAAACGAGTCCTCTATCAACATAACCTGAAAGGCCGCTCAGCAAGGAAGAAGCCACTGCTCCAAAACCGCCATAAAAAAGCCAGACTACGGTTTGCAACTGCACATGAGGACATCGAACCTGGGTCTGTAGTGACACCTCAAGCACTTACTGAAGAAAACACAAGATTACAAACTGCATGATGTATCGCAAAAACAGCTACATGTAGGACGACATTTTGAAGCCCCACATTAGATTCCAGCATTACCACACAGGATTACCTGGTTTCATAAACAATCCAAATATGCTGTTATGATGATTGTCTGGAGTGAAAGAACAGTGTTAAAACTAGGACATCGCCCCATTTGGCATTCTCTGGGGACCGATCTTCCCCAGTGTGACAGTGACAGACTGGGGAAAACAAACACCCCCACAGGGCTTGCATACCACAGTGTTTCGACTACTGACAAAGATACAGTATACTGAGGACACATTCACTCTCCTAATTCTCTCTCCTACGGTGTACATTTTAGGACAACAAAGGGTGAGACTGTGGGTGTCCTAAAATATACATCGCTCTTCCCACAAAAAAATAATCTCCCCTTAAATTCCTTCAGAAGAAGCCATGGGTTCAAATAGTCATTTGTGTCTTTCAAATATGTTAGCGGTGCTTGATTGAGCTTCTCCGAAACGACGGAACCAATGGAATAGTCTCAAAAGTGCAAATCCCGCCATATCTGAAACTCTAGACTAGGCTTTAGCAGACCTTCAAAGTATTTGAAAGAAAACAAATACTATTTGAACCCAGGTTTGCTCAGCAGGCCTATAGTATCACAGAAGGCTTCTAGTATCCACTGATCCAGGTTAATTCGACAAAAGCAATGTCGCAAAAATAATCATTGCGACGTGTGATGAAAACGGCGGATATAAGAGAAATGTTCTACAGATCTGTAACATTTATATCCGTTCGACAGGGGTGGATTTTTTTCTCTTTATTGAGTCAAATTATGATTGAAACGGTGTTTTTCAAATAAATTGTTATTGGTGAATACTTTTGAAGGTACACTAGGCACGTGATGTCATGACATAACTTTCACGCCACATTTAATTCTAAATGCCTACTGTTTGCAAAATAAAAAAATTTAACTATAAAAACAATGTTTCTTTGCAGCACAATGATTGTCCTGACTTTCAAGAATGTCTGAATTGCTTCACCTAGCTTTTCTGGTTGACTGGAAGGTTTCATCGTCCAATCATTTTTTGATCTACAGGAGTGCAAGTCTCACCATGGCACGGACTAGCCTAGGGAGCCTACTTTCGCACATGAGAATTATTCGAATATGGCCAATATTAGTCATTTATTCCATTCTATCCACGTTGAGTTTCGCGGGCTACCTGAGACATGAAACAGATAGGTGGGAGGGCATACAGACTGTTGCCAATTTATTCACACTCAATGTGCCTAAATGTGTAATGGAAACACTACATTTTTATTCAACACTAGGTGTGTAGTCATTACGTCCTGACGTTTTTATCAACATTTAACTAGGCAAGTCAGTTAAGAACAAATACTTATTTACAATGACGGCCTACCCCAGACGACACTGCCTTAGACCGCTGCACCACTCAGACACAAGATAGTTCAAATGGAAACGCATATTGGCAGGCAATTGTCACATTTAGTTTATCTAAATGTCTACATAAAAATCACTGGACAAGTTAATGGAAACATAGCTAGAGCCTTTGTTTTGTGTTTTCAACTGATGTTCTCATCTTCCTAACGAGAAGGGTTTCATACAGTAGCTGCAGAAAGAAAGAGAGCCCTAAAGCCACACCATTTGATTAAACAACAAACACCAGTCCATTTTGCAGTCCCTCTATCTCATGTTGAATGTCAATGAAGCACTCTATAGCGCGTTGTTCAAGGCCATCACATCAGTTCAAGTCTGAGTCTCTTGTGTCACTTTGATTTGGCGTTATAACATGTTGGGAACTGTTTGTGTGAAACCGATTGGGTCTCATTTTGAAGAGGCTCGTTTGAAATGTAGCTACGCTACGGTATTTCAAAGACTATACCCACCTTTTACAGTTGGCACAACTTTGGTTTTAGAAGAGGGGGGACATTATTTTTATTCATTTTTCATCTAGTCGGATGAACACTCCAAACAGCCTACCGGACCACTCGGCGGTGTCCGCATGGTTCTAAAGCACACTGTTGCCTTGTTGTGTATCACATTCCACATATCACATTGGGGGGGGGGGGATGCAATTTCCTAAGCCCTGGTTAGGTGTTTAGTAACGATCAACTGTAACTTAGAGAAGCGTCCTCTAGAAGGGGTGCATTCAAGGCCGACATTGTAGAATTGTTAGTGGTGTGTGTGTGTGTGTGTGTGTGTGTGTGTGTGTGTGTGTGTGTGTGTGTGTGTGTGTGTGTGTGTGTGTGTGTGTGTGTGTGCGTGCGTGCGTGCACACCTGTGCATGTACAGTTTGCCTGAAGACCCTGAAGTAATATACAAAATCCTCTTGTTCTGAAGCCTCAATTCCCTCCACCACCATCCAAATAATATTCTTCCTTCATTTAGATGCATCCCACGGTCAGGTGAGCTTTCATAGTGTGACAATCCTAAACAAATGTTCTTCTTCAGGAATGTTTACAATCTCATCAGACCATGTTATGATAGCGTGGGAGGATATAGATATGTATTAAGGACCCTCTGGTGGATAGAACAGAAACAAGCATCTGCAGATCCAAGGCCTTTGGTTATGATAAATCAACAATCCCAATCATCTGAAGAGTATTGTCATGGCTAACGTCGTTTTGAGCCTTGAAATACGAGCGGCTTCTAGCCAAAAGCTAAAAGAATTGGATAATAGTTTGATAAGTATATTTGTTCATGTACAGTATATGCCTTGGGAGAGATTCTGAGTTTGAAATATTAAGTATTTCCCTTTGATTCATTTGGTGGGACAGTATGAAAACATATTTCTCTAATTCTGCACACCCACAATCATTTCAAGATATGCATATTAAAGTGAAATGTAATTTAAGCTTTAGACAAATATATTTTCATAACATTCCTCCAATGATTAAACATAATCATATAAACAACAAGAGAAGACTCAAAACCATATCTGAGTGATGAAAGCGGTGGGTTGTTTTGCATTTCAAAAACATTCCCGGACACCATATTCTATTGATGACAACTGTGCATACAATTCCCAAAGACCCTGGCGTGACAGCTTTTATTTCACGGCTGATAAATCTCAATCTGTACACGTTGCAGTAGAAAAAGCAATATGGCACTACAGAAAGGCATCTCCATAAAGTAGTTTTTTTGCTGGCAGGATTTGTGCCAGACAGAGACAGAGAAATATAGTAATAAAAGTAGTAGAGTGTGTTATTTATATACATTAGCATTGATATTCAACCACCACACAGCAAGGACAATGCTTTGTAACAGAGACAAAGTAACAGAATGGAGCTTGTACTACACATTAAATCAGTCCAATGGGTCTTTGGGTATGAATCTAAAGGCATAAAGGTGTGAGTGAAATGATCCACTTGTATAATGAAAACATCGACAATGTTTTCCACTCACTGAAGTATGAGTTCAACAAAACATTTTTGTTTTGTTAAATGACCTTATAGCCATGTAATTAGCAAAGTACTTATTATGGTCATGAAGCTTGAATAAGGTTTTAATGTCATTAAGTATGATTCATGTTATTGGAGTATGATCACGTTTTAAATTAAGGACATAGTCCCAGAGGCGTAATTCCATGTTGTGATTATTTATATTTCTCCAATGCTGTTTGCATATAACAACTGGGACGCCATCAAGCCCATCCCAACGGGTACTAATTTTAATATATCTTTTGACATCAAATAAATGGGATATTATGTGCTTTCAATAATAATACATGTGCTGGAGGTTTGTTTAATAATAACAAATTAAAATGTGGAGTCAGGTGAAAGCTTGCTGCTACACAGACATATTAGAAGTCTGCCTGGAATGGCTAAAAGGGCAGGGTTTAAACTTTTGGGGACATTTGATTGGTTCCAATGCAACAGACAAGCTCAACCAAGCACAGCTAAAGTATTGCAATTATTTAATTTGAACCCAGATCCGGAATTCTTAAACATTTCATATAATACAACTTGTCTTCAGAATGCATCACACTGCTATTATGAGAGGATAGAATGAAATATACAGACCTGACCTTATTATTATATATTATTATTCCATTACAATATTATTACACTTAGGGGAATAAGGAATGGGATTTAATGTCACCCACTGATGAACATATATTTTGAAACACCCTGTGGAAAAAACAAACCTTCAAAACAGAAGCAGAATGAAACAGCTCTATTTGAAACTAAAATCCCTGGCCTTAGGCTAGCAGACAGACTGACAGACAGACAGAGCGCGAGAGAGAGAGAGAGAGAGATTCACTACATGGCCAAAGGTATGTGGACACCCCTTAAAATGAGTGGATTGGGCTATTTCAGCCACATTCGTTGCTGACAGGTGTATAAAATCGAGCACACAGGCATTAGATTTCCATAGACAAACATTGGCAGTAGAATGACCTGTACTGAAGAGCTCAGTGACTTTAAACGTGGCACCGTCATAGGATGCCACCTTTCCAACAAGTCAGTTCATCTAATTTCTGCCCTGCTAGAACTGCCCCGGTCAACTGTAAGTACTGTTATTGTGAAGTGGAAATGTCTAGGAGCAACAACGTCTCACAAGCTCACAGAACGGGACCGTCAAGTGCTGAAGCGCGTAGAGGGTAAAAATTGTCTGTCCTCGGTTGCAACACTCACTACCGAGTTACAAACTGCATCTGGAAGCAACGTCAGCACAATAACTGTTTGTCGGGAGCTTCAGGAAATGGGGTTCCATGGCGGAGTAGCCACACACAATCCTAAGATCACCATGCGCAATGCCAAGTGTCGGCTAGAGTGCTGTACAGCTCGTCGCCACTGGACTCTGGAGCATGCGTTCTCTGGAGTGATGAATCAAGCTTCACCATCATTCACCATTTTCCAGGAGAACCCTACCTCCCCGAATGCATAGTGCCAACTGTAAAGTTTGGTGGGGGAGGAATAATGGTGTGAGGCTATTTTTCATGGGAAATATTAACGCTACAGCAGACAATGACATTCTTGACGATTCTGTTATCCCAACGTTGTGGCAACAGTTTGGGGAAAGCTCTTTCCCGTTTCAGCATGATAATGCCCCGTGCACAAAGCGAGGTCTATACAGAAATTGTTTGTCGAGATCGGTTTTGAAGAATTTGACTAGCTTGCACAGAGCCATGATCTCAACCCCTTCAAAAACCTTTGGGATGAATTGGAACGCCGACTACGAGCCAAGCCTAATCGCCCAACATCAGTGCCCAACCTCACTAACGCTCTAGTGGCTGAATGGAAGCAAGTCCCCGCAGCAATGTTCCAACATCTAGTGGAAAGCCTTCCCAGAAGAGTGGAGGCTGTAACAGCAGCAAAGGGGGGGACCAACTCCATATTAATACCCATGATTTTGGAATGAGATGTTCGACGAGCAGGTATCCACATACTTTTGGTCAAGTGGTGTAAATAATAATGTATTTTTCTGTTTTGTGTATGTATACAGATGTAGGATCCTATTTTGAGCCAGTCTCCTACAGCAGGAAAATAATCCTGCAGCAACAGGAAATGATGTGGATTATAATTAATGGACATTTTTGTAACGGTTGATAGATTAGGGAAAAAGAAGGGAAAAAGAAGTCTGAAATTTCCAACTCTTTTTAAACCTCAAATACACATCTACACGTTTGAAATGTCCTGATCTCCTGCAACAGGGTGATCAAATTTAGATTCTACATCTGTAGTGTTCTAGTCACCCTCTACAGCTGCTGTTTCTTAATGTCTGGCAAAGGCCAATCTGTTCCCGAACTCGGTCTCATAATTGCTGGAGGAAAGACATTTGGTTTCATGGAGCGTAGGATAGAAGGTAGAATGAGATCGTACATACAGTTGTGGCCTAAAGTTTTGAGAGTGACTCAAATATATATTTCCACAAAGTTTGCTGCTTCAGTGTCTTTAGATATTTTTGTCAGATGTTACTATGGAATACTGAAGTATAATTACAAGCATTTCATAAGTGTCAAAGGCTTTTATTGACAATTACATGAAGTTGATGCGAAGAGTCAATATTTGCAGTGTTGACCCTTCTTTTTCAAGACCTCTGTAATCCGCCCTGGCATGCTGTCAATTAACTTCTGGGCCACATCCTAACTGATGGCAGCCCATTCTTGCATAATCAATGCTTGGAGTTTGTCAGAATTGTGTTGGTGCCGTTGTTTGTTCGTGTCTGTGTTCCTAGGCAAAATTGTGAGTGAGCCCACTCCCTTGGCTGAGAAGCAACCCCACACATGAATGGTCTCAGGATGCTTTACTGTTGGCATGACACAGGACTGATGGTAGCGCTCACCTAATCTTCTTCGGACAAGCTTTTTTCCAGATATCCCAAACAATCGGAAGGGGGATTCATCAGAGAAAATGACTATACCCCAGTCCTCAGCAGTCCAATCCCTGTACCTTTTGCAGAATATCAGTATGTCCCTGATATTTCTCCTGGAGAGAAGTTGCTTGTTTGTTTTCGAGATTATCGTTTCCCGGATTCGACCATATTAATGACCTAAGGCTTGTATTTCTGTGTGTTATTAGCAGTCTGACTGAGCGGTGTTAGGCACCAGCAGGCTCGTAAGCATTCATTCAAACAGCACCTTTGTGCGTTTGACAGCAGCTCTGAATCATTGCGCTGTTTATGACTTCAAGCCTATCAACTCCCGAGATTAGGCTGGTGTAACCGATGTGAAATGGCGGGCTAGTTAGTGGGGTGCGCGCTAATAGCATTTCAATCAATGACTTCACTCGCTCTGAGACTTGGAGTGGTTGTTCCCCTTGTTCTGCATGGGTAACACTGCTTCGAGGGTGGCTGTGTTCCTAGTTCGAGCCCAGGTAGGAGCGAGGAGAGGGACGGAAGCTATACTGTTACACTGGCAATACTGAAGTGCCTATAAGAACATCCAATAGTGAAAGGTATATGAAATACAAAATATATATAGAGAGAAAGAGAGAAATATAGAGAGAAATATAGAGAGAAATATAGAGAGAAATAGTCTTATAATTCCTATAATAACTACAACCTAAAACTTCTTACCTGGGAATATTGAAGACTCATGTTAAAAGGAACCACCAGCTTTCATATGTTCTCATGTTCTGAGCAAGGAACTTAAACGTTAGCTTTCTTACATGGCACATATTGCATTTTTACTTTCTTCTCCAACACTTTGTTTTTGCATTATTTAAACCAAATTGGTTTAAAATAATATTTTTGCATTATTTAAACCAATGTTTCATTATTTATTTGATTTAGATTTTATAGATTTTATTGATGTAATATATTAAGTTAAAATAAGTGTTCATTCAGTATTGTTGTAATTGTCATTATTACAAATAAAAAAAAAATAGTCCGATTAATCGGTATCGGCTTTTTTTGGTCCTCCTATAATCGGTATCGGCGTTGAAAAATCATAATTGGTCGACCTCTAGTCTGCATGGTTCATTTCAGCCCCCAAAGAGACATGAAGAGTCAAAGTGGTATCCATTTGAAACTGCCAGTCACATATACACATCTTAATTTCACAAATGAACTTTTAACAAGGCTCACCTGTTAATTTAAATGCATTCCTGGTGACTACCACATGAAGCTGGTTGAGAGAATGCCAAGAGTGTGCAAAGCTGTCATCAAGGCAAAGGGTGGCAACTTTGAAGAATTTTTGTAACACTTTTTTGGTTATTACATGATTCCATATGTGTTATTTCATAGTTTTGATTTCTTCACTATTATTCTACAATGTAGAAAATAGTAAAAATAAAGAAAAACCCTTGAATTACTTGGTGTGTCCAAGCTTTTGACTGGTACTGTACATTCAGCCATGCATGTGAGCACACGTAAACACCGACAACCACTCCTTCATCTAATCTCTGGTTCTCTGGAAAATCACCATCATTGTTGTATTTGTCGACTCACCAAGCTTGAAATCCAATGACATGATGACAGATTTCTTGATTTTGCACACCCCTGGCCTTCTTCATCAGTAGATGGAAGCCACCCTACTGTATGTCTCTCGTGAATAAAGAAAGTTGTTGGACAGGTAACCAAAAAGTTGCTGGTTTGAATCCCCGAACCAACTAGGTGAAACATCTGATGATGTGCTCTTGAGCAAAGCACTTAACCCTATTTGCTCATGTAACTCGCTCTGGATAAGAGTGTCTGCTAAATAGTTTTTAAACCAGGTAGGCCAGTTGAGAACACCGTTATTTAACCAGGTAGGCCAGTTGAGAACACCGTTATTTAACCAGGTAGGCCAGTTGAGAACACCGTTATTTAACCAGGTAGGCCAGTTGAGAACACCGTTATTTAACCAGGTAGGCCAGTTGAGAACACCGTTATTTAACCAGGTAGGCCAGTTGAGAACACCGTTATTTAACCAGGTAGGCCAGTTGAGAACACCGTTATTTAACCAGGTAGGCCAGTTGAGAACACCGTTATTTAACCAGGTAGGCCAGTTGAGAACACCGTTATTTAACCAGGTAGGCCAGTTGAGAACACCTTTATTTAACCAGGTAGGCCAGTTGAGAACACCGTTATTTAACCAGGTAGGCCAGTTGAGAACACCGTTATTTAACCAGGTAGGCCAGTTGAGAACAAGTTCTCAAATTACTAACATTTTAAAATGGATTTCGATGAGTGACAGTTGAGTGACAGACCTACAACCTTTATGCGTTTTGGTAATGGAATGTGAATTTGCTATCGAGAAAAATGGTTTTGATCTAGTATTAAAAGGCTGTCAGCCAGGTCAGATGGTGCACTTCCCAGGAAGATTGATGGTAATGTTTATTACTACTATTCACATCCTGTCATATCCTGTTATTCCAAAGTGTAAACATTTTCCTAACGACCCCTTGTTCCTTGAACTACCAACATAAAGTAAGTCCTGAAAGCAAAAACTGTGGTCATCATAAAAAATTTACTGGAGGTTGGTGCCACCTTAATTGGGGAGAACGGACTCAACCTAATGACTGGAGCGGAATCAGTGGAATGGTATTAAAGACATCAAACACATGGTTTCCAGGTGTTTGATTCGATTCCATTTGCTCCGTTCCGGCCATTATTATGAGCCGTTCTCCCGTCAGCATCCTCCACTGGATTATACAGTATATGATGGTGATCATCTATAATTGATAACCTTTCCATAGGCCTCAGACCGCAGAGCGCTCCATACATATTTTAGCAACCCCTTAAGGTGATATGTCAGGTTCTAATGTTCTAACTCCTGGGACCTCTAAATGGCTTATTCCTCAACATCAAACCGATCAGGAAAACCTGTTTGTTTATCTATGCACTGCACTGCTTGAATAAGCTATACATTTAAAATGATTTATTTTAAGGTTGAAGTCAAGTACTTGAGCTGCTATCTCTTAAATAGAATTGTCAAGTAATGGACAAACTGTAAACTCTCCTTCCAGACTCACATTAAGCATCTCCAATCCAAAGTTAAATCTAGAATTGGCTTCCTATTTCGCAACAAAGCCTCCTTCACTCATGTCGTCAAACATACCCTCGTAAAACGGACTATCCTGCCGATCCTTGACTTAGGCGATGTCATTTACAAAATAGCCTCCAACACTCTACTCAGCAAATTGGATGCAGTCTATCACAGTGCCATCCGTTTTGTCACCAAAGCCCCATATACTATCCACCATTGCGACCTGTATGCTCTCATTGGCTGGTCCTTGCTACATATTCGTGGCCAAACCCACTGGCTCTAGGTCATCTATAAGTCTTAGCTAGGTAAAGCTCCGTCTTATCTCAGCTCACTGGTCACCATAGCAACTCCCACCCATAGCACTGGCTCCAGCAGGTATATTTCACTGGTCATCCCCAAAGCCAACACCTCCTTTGGCCACCTTTCCTTCCAGTTCTCTGCTGCCAATGACTGGAACGAATTGCAAAAATCACTGAAGTTGGAGGCTTATATCTCCCTCACTAACTTCAAGCATCGGTTGTCAGAGCAGCTTACTGATCACTGCAGCTGTACACAGCCCATCTGTAAATAGCCCATCCAACCAACTACCTACCTCATCCCCATATTTACATTTTTTTTTTTAAATTACTGCTCTTTTGCACACCAGTATTTCTACTTGCACATCCTCATCTGCACATCTATCACTCCAGTGTAAATTGCTAAATTGTCATTACTTCGCCACTATGGCCTTTATTGCCTTACCTCCTTACTTCATTTGCACACACTGTATTCAGATTTTCTATTGTGTTATTGACTGAACGTTTGTTTATCCCATGTGTAACTCTGTGTTGTTGTTTTGGTCGCACTGCTTTGCTTTATCTTGGCCCGGTCGCAGTTGTAAATGAGAACTTATTTTCAACTGGCCTACCTGGTTAAATAAAGGTTTTGCTTTTCTGGAAAAACTGGTCAAATGACATTTACCCCTGGTTGATTTACTGTATATTGCCAAGTGCTGTGGTAGCTCTTTTCCCAAGATTCTCTCTTTCTCTCTCTCTCTCAAAACACCTAGTGCTCTTGAGAATCCTTCATCTGCACTCTTTCCCCATACATAGCAACTTCTCCTCCAACAGTGGAGTCAACGACCCAAGGAGCTTAAATTTAGTCCCACGTGGACCTCCAATCCATTCACCTAAACACCAGTGCAAAGCTTGGTCTGGCTTATCTGATCAGCATGCTGTGCCTTGAACTCACAAGGTCAGAACTGGCACAACTGTTGTGCACATTTAGAAGCACACATCTCCTTCAAACCCTTCATCTTTCTAGTGTGAGAACAGAGTCTATCTGTTTGGGTGTGTGGAGAGGACAAATTAAAAAAATGGGGTATCCACAATCCAGTAAAAATTTAGTGTTTTACATTATAAAGACACTAACCTCCGCTAAAGTGCCTCTTTAAGTTTGCCTGGAGTTTTGGTAAACGAGTTGTGGTCAGTGCGAGGTCGTTTCTATACAGGGCCATTTTTAAAACAAGCTTTATGAGCACTCCAAGGTCTAATTTACATACCCTCTGCAGGTCTGATGTTATGGGTAGTTTTCTGATGTGCAGTGTTCCATTATAATTGGTAACATGGATTACATGAAGTCCAGGTCATTAATGTTTCATCTCACTTTTTCTAACTTTTTACTTTGAAGTTGCTTTTAATGTTGCTCTAGCCATACTGTGATAGCTTTAAGTGAAAAGGTAGACATTTAGTGGCTTAATTATCACTGGGGTTTGCCTTTTCAAGTATTTTTCAGCATCTAACCAATGAGGTCTCTAACAAGCTGATCATCGTTTCTGCCTCGTCAATATCATTACACTCTTAGAAAAAAGGTGCTATCTAGAACCTAAAAGGGTTATTCGGCTGTCCCAATAGGAGCATTATTGGAAGAACCCTTTTGGTTCAAGGTAGAACCCTTTTGGTTCCAGGTAGAACCCTTTCCACAGAAGGTTCTACACGAAACCCAAAAGGGATATACCTGGAACAAAAAATGGTTATCTTATGGGGACAGCTGAAGAGCCCTTCTGGAGTCCTCAACCTCATCCTCACTACTAAGCTACAGAGGCCATAACCTTGTTCAAACAACTTTTGGTTTGCTTACAGTATAGGTAGAAACATGTGCTCTGTACTCCAAGAAACATGGTCATAATCTAATTATATGTAACTTGACCACTTCTTTGACCTAATTTTAATAAGTTGATCTCCTTATCTTCACAACAGCTACAGTACTTGCACATGCAGAGGCAAATCAATGTTACCAGCATATTGCACCATTGTCATATTGGTACCAAGAAGCTGTGCCTTTAGTATCAACAGACTCATCTTTGAGTGGCCATGATGTGCAGCTCTACGCTATGAAGACCACACCTAGATTAAAACCTCTCTGGGATAGGGTCTAGTTTCCTGAATTTCTGCCTGACTGATGTGCCCAAAGTAAACTGCCTGTTACTCAGGCCCAGAAGCCAGGATATGCATATAATTGCATTGGATAGGAAACACTTTGAAGTTTCTAAAACAGTGTCTGAGACTATAATAGAATCGATATGGCAGGCAAAAATCCGAAGAGGTCCCAGGCTCTTATAATGGAAACCTATTGTTCCTATGTAATTCTGTCTCCCAGATTGCAATTCCTATGGCTTCCACAAGATGTCAACAGTCTTTATTCAAGGTTTCAGGCTTGTTTTTTATAAAACAAGCAAGAATTTAGAGTTTTGGTGCGGAGATCACCGAACAATATCAGTTTTTCGGCGCCCGAGGGAGAGGGCGCGCGCTTACTAGTTTTACTTTCCTATTGAACATACTACTTCCCGTATGAAATATTATAGTTCATTTACATTTTAGAGTACCTATGGATTAACTAGAAATGTTGTTTGACTTGCTTGGACGAAGTTTAGCGGTAGCTTTTTGGACTCCTTTGTCTGCATGTTGAACGAGTGGATTACTGAAATTGATGGCGCCAACTAAACAGACCTTTTGGTATATAAAGAAGGATTTTATCTAACAAAATGACCATTCATGTTGTAGCTTGTACCCTTGGGATTGCAAACAGAGGAAGATCTTCAAATGTAAGTGATTTATTTAATCGCTATTTGTGATTTTATGAAGCCTGTGCTGGTTGAAAAATATGTTGATCTGGGACGCCGTCAATCGCATGGTATGCTTTCGCCGTAAAGCCTATTGTAAATCAGGCAACGCAGTTAGATTAACAAGAATTTAAGCTTTTAAATTATATAAGATACTTGTATGTTCATGATGTTTATGTTTAATATTACGATTATTTATTTGAATTGCGTGCCCTCCAATTTCATCGGATGTTGTCGGCTATCCCTATTAATCAAAAGATCAGTATCAGGACATGATAAAACTAAAAGTATACTCACATTTAGAAAAGTAATGCAGAAGTACAATGTAGAACTTTATATACTCATCTCAATGCTCAAGGCTGCCCATCTTTAATGCTACTTTTTATGATTAAAAAAGATGACAGTATTATTTGATCAAATTCAATTAATCGGACCAGAAGAAGATCAAATTAAATGCATAAACAAGGCAGGCGTTTTATATATGCAGAGATTTATATTTAGAGTGCAATAGTCATTGAATTGCCAAATTACATCGAAGAGATACTTCAGAATACTTTATACTGGCATGCTCACTTCACAAGAATTTCTGTACAGCTCATGCAACGGTCATCGACTCATGTTAGCATCAAACCTTAATGGTTCAAACTAAAGATGTGTGAACGAATACAAACAGACTTAGGCTTCAAGGGCATCCATCTTGTATGTTGCTCAATTGTGTGTTCTCCAGAATGCCTCTACAACTCCCCCAGAGTGCCTTTCTGGCTTAGTACTGCAGCCAAAGACTGGTCATTGATCAAAGGGACAGAAAAAGGCCCCGAGTCCCACTCAGCTTCAATGCCTTGTTATTCCTCCAACACAAACCAGCTACGGCAAAAAAAGCTAATATCATGACCACAATTGAGAATGGCCAGTCATTCTTTCAGCTTTTTTCTGTAAACATTTGATTAAAGGCTCAGAGTTCGTTTTCTGTCATTTCTACATGAGTACAGATTCCATGGAGACATTAGACTTTGCATGCCTCAAATAATGAACACCTCCAAAGGTCTTTCGTTTAACCATATTCATTCCTTGCAGAATATTGAATTCATTTTTTTCAAATCCCCCTGTAATATTTATGCCCATGTCTTTCGAGGCTAGTCCCACAGCATCTCAGATTCCTCTGCCAGCGATGGCATGAATTTGATAAGGTTTTATTTGAATTATTTATATGTTGCATTTGAAATGAACAGAGTATTGGCTTCTGATTGCTGGATCAGAAGTCATTGGATTTTTTCAATGTTAAACCAATGATGGGAAAGATTAAGACAGAGAACCCAGATGACTGATGGGATTATTCTGCGTTGTCATTCAAAGCCTCATTTAACCAAATGGGCGTGCGTTCATTCGGTTAAATCAGTTGATGAGTGACGGAGTAAGTAAATTTAACTCATACACATGGTTAGCAGATGTTAATGCGAGTGTAGCGAAATGCTTGTGCTTCTAGTTCCGACAATGCAGTAATAACCAACAAGTAATCTAACCTAACAATTTCACAACAGCTACCTTATACACACAAGTGTAAAGGGATGAAGAATATGTACATAAAGATATATGAATGAGTGATGGTACAGAACGGCATAGGCAAGATGCGGTAGATGGTATCGAGTACAGTATGTACATATGAGATGAGTAATGTAGGGTATGTAAACATTATATTCAGTGGCATTGGTTAAAGTGGCTAGAGATACATATATTACATAAAGATGGCAAGATGCAGTAGGTGGTATAGAGTACAGTATATGGCTAGTGATATTCTTTTTTTTACATGTATGGCAGCAGCCACTCAATGTTAGTGGCTGGAGTTGAGTCAGTGTGTTGGCAGCAGCCACTCAATGTTAGTGGTGGCTGTTTAACAGTCTGATGGCCTTGAGATAGAAGCTGTTTTTCAGTCTCTCGTCCCCTGCTTTGATGCACCTGTACTGACCTCGCCTTCTGGATGATAGCGGGGTGAACAGGCAGTGGCTCGGGTAGTTTTGTCCTTGATGATCTTTATGGCTTCCTGTGACATCGGGTGGTGTAGGTGTCCTGGAGGGCAGGTAGTTTGCCCCCCGGTGATGCGTTGTGCAGACCTCACTACCCTCTGGAGATCCTTACAGTTGTGGGTGGAGCAGTTGCCGTACCAGACGGTGATACAGCCCAACAGGATGCTCTCGATTGTGCATCTGTAAAAGTTTGTGAGTGCTTTTGGTGACAGCCTCCTGAGGTTGAAGAGGCGCTGCTGTGCCTTCTTCACCATGCTGTCTGTGTGGGTGGACCAATTCAGTTTGTCCGTGATGTGTACGCCGAGGAACTTAAAACTTACTACCCTCTCCACTACTGTCCCAAGCTCCCTCTGCAGTTTCCTGAAGTCCACGATCATCTCATTTGTTTTGTTGACGTTGAGTGTGAGGTTATTTTTCTGACACCACACTCCGAGGGCCCTCACCTCCTTCCTGTAGGCCGTATCGTCGCTGTTGGTAATCAAGCCTACCACTGTGGTGTCGTCTGCAAACTTGATGATTGAGTTGGAGGCGTGCATGGCCCTTACAGTCGTGGGTGAATAGGGAGTACAGGAGAGGGCTCAGAATGCACCCTTGTGGGGCCCCAGTGTTGAGGATCAGGGGGTGGAGATGTTCTTACCTACCCTCACCACCTGGAGGCGGTCCGTCAGGAAGTCCAGTCCCCAGTTGCACAGGGCGGGATCGAGACCCAGGGTCTCGAGCTTGATGACGAATTTGGAGGGTACTATGGTGTTAAATGCTGAGCTGTAGTCGATGAACAGCATTCTCACATAGGTATTACTCTTGTCCAGATGAGTTAGGGCAGTGTTGTTGCGATTGCGTCATCTGTGGACCTATTTGGGGCGTTAAGCAAATTGGAGTGGGTCTAGGGTGTCAGGTAGCGTGGAGGTGATATGGTCCTTGACTAGTCTCTCAAAGCACTTCATGATGACGGAAGTGAGTGCTAATAGGCTGTAGTCGTTTAGCTCAGTTACCTTAGCTTTCTTGGGAACAGGAACAATGGTGGCCCTCTTGAACATAGAACGAACATCGTCACGTCTACTCCTGCTCCCCCTCTCCGGTCTACTAACCACCGGTCCTGGCAACCCATCTTTACGCACACCTGCGTCTCATCATCAGTCACACCTGGACTTCATTACTCCCTGATTACTTACCCTTTATATGCACTCTTTTGTTATCAGTTATCAGGTAGTATTGGTTATGTTTCCTTGTCAGACGTTGCTCTTGTTTTGTATCGTTCTATATTCGTTATTATTAAACTCACTAACTGCACCTGCTTCCTGACTACCTGCATCGACTTTAACGCCTTGTTCACCCCAAACCCATAACATGGTGTGTTTCTCAACAAACTGAATCAACGAGTGAGCAAGATTACTTTAACGTTTAATTTTCAAGAGTTGTGAGATACAGTATTATTCACACTTACACAACTTTGAGAACACCTTTAGTTCAGTCTTGCTTTCATTCCCTATCTTGCTAATAATGTGTCAATACTGATCCATATTCAAATACAGAATCCGTCCCTGAAAGTAAACAAATTGAATGTTCATTAGATTGTGCCTCTTTTCCTGTGTATGCAGACTGCATTCATACTTTGTAAATAAGGGTTGTGATTAAGTCCGTTATCACACGTCCCTTATTAATGTCTATTCAGATTGTAATCACTGGACTGTTTACCCTGAGGCTTCACAAGGTAGGGCGATAAACAGCAGTGAGCGCACAATCCCAATTAGTTTGACTGATCAGCAGTACATAGATTGGAATTAAATAAAAACCACTGTGTCGGAAAAAACATAGTCCCTGCATTACGAAATGATCTTACAATTTTAGGTAATCTGACAATATGTATTGGAAGAAACAGTTCTAAACTACCAAAACTATTACTCTCTCTTTTGTTTTAATCGACTGTGTTTTGTATCTTAATGTGTATTTAAAATAAAATAAAATGTTGTGTCACATGAGCCGAATACAACAGGTGTACTTACTGTGAAATGCTTACTTACAAGCCTTTAACCAACAATGCAGCTTTTAAGAAAAATAAGTGTTATGGAAAATATTGACTAAATAAACTAAAGTAAAAAATATAAGAGCAACATTAAAATAACAATAACGAGGCTATATACAGGGGGTACAGGTTAGTTGAGGTAATAGAGGTAATATATACATGTAGATAGGGGTAAAGTGACTATGCATAGATAATAAACAGTGAGTAGCAGCAGAGTAAAAAAGGGGGGGGCTGTCAAAGCAAATAGTCCGGGTGGCCATTTTATTAGCTGTTCAGCATTATTTCTATTTATTATGGATCCCCATTAGCTGCTTGGGTCCAGCAAAATTAAGGCAGTTATACAATTTTAAAAACATTACAATACATTCACAGATTTCACCACACACTGTGTACCCTCTGGCCCCTACTCTACCACTACCACATGTCTACAACACAAAATCCATGTGTACGTGTGTGTATAGTGCTTATGTTATCGTGTGTGTGTATACATGTGTCTGTGCCTATTTTTGTGTTCCTTCACAGTCCCCACTGTTCCGTGTTTTTTAATCTGTTTTTTAAACCAGTTACTTGCTGTGGAATTGAGTTCCAAGTAGTCATGGCTCTATGTAGTACTGTGCGCCTCCCATAGTCTGTTCTGGACTTGGGGACTGTGAAGAGACCTCTGGTGGCATGTCTTGTGGCATATGCATGGGTGTCCAAGCTGTGTGCTAGTAGTTTAAACAGACTGCTCGGTGCCATAAAAATGTCAATACCTCTCAAACATAAAAGTAGTCATCAAGTCAATCTCTCCTCCACGCTGATCCAGGAGAGATTGACATGCATAGTATTGATGTTAGCTCTCTGTGTACATCCAAGGGCCGGCCGTGCTGCCCTGTTCTGAGCCAAATGCAATTTTCCTAAGTCCCTTTTTGTGGCACCTGACCACTCGACTGAACAGTAGTCTAGGTGCGACAAAACTAGTGCCTGTAGGACCTGCCTTGTTGATACTGCTGTTAAGAAGGTAGTCAACGCTTTATTATGGACAGACTTCTCCCCATCTTAGCTACTGTTGTATCAATATGTTTGACAATGACCGTTTACAATGCAGGATTACTCCAAGCAGTTTAGTCATCTCAACCTGCTCAATTTCCACATTATTTATTACAAGATATAGTTGAGGTTTAAGCTTTAGTGAATGATTTGTCCCAAATACAATGCTTTTAGTTGAATAAATATTTAGGACTAACTTATTCAGTGCCACCCACTCTGAAACTAACTGCAGCTCTTTGTTAATCGTTGGAGTCATTTCAGTCACTGTAGTAGCTGACGTGTATAGTGTTGAGTCATCCGCATACATAAACACATTGGCTTTACTCAATGTCGTTAGTAAAGATTGAAAAAAGTAAGGGGTCTAGACAGTTGCCCTGGGGAATTCCTGATTCTTCCTGGATTATGTTGGAGAGGCTTCCATTAAATAATTCCATTAAATTAGACAGGTAACTATTTTTCCCCAATATAGCAGGGGGTGTAAAGCCATAACACAATTGTATTTCCAGCAGCAGACTATGATTGATAATGTCAAAAGCCAGACTGAAATCTAAAAAAACATCCACCACAATCTTTTTATCATCCATTTCTCTCAGCCAATCATCAATAATTTGTGTAAATGCTATGCTTTGTCACGCATCCCCCCGGCTCATTTCGTTCACCGGCTCCAGAGGTCTATGTCACCGGCCTTCTAGATGTCACTGAACTGGATCATTACCACCAACCCTGGACTCTCTTGTCTCATTACGCACACCTGGTTCCCATTCCCCCTGATTAGTATGTGTATATATGTGCCCTCTGTTCTCCATTGTCCTTGTCGATTAGTATCACATGTCCATTGGTCTTGTGAGTACCAGTGCTCTGTTGTATCGGCTTCCGTGCTACGTTTTATTGTGCACTTGTTATTACGGGTCTCGCCCCGTCTATTATTTACAGGTTTAAACCTCGCTCTTTTGTTTGCTTTACATCCCTGTGTTTTATATATATATATATATATATATATATATATATATATATATATATATATATATATGTATGTATGTATGTATGTATGTATGTGTGTGTGTATATATATGTGTGTATGTATGTATGTGTGTGTATATGTGTGTGTGTGTATATGTGTGTGTGTGTATATATATATGTGTATATATATATGTGTATATATATATGTGTATGTGTATATATATATATGTGTATGTATATATATATATATATGTGTATATATATATGTGTGTATATATATATATATATATATACACGTGTTTGTTTTGGGCTTCGTCCCTGTCGTTTTCATGACGTACTTTATTTTGGGTGGAGAAATAAAAAAAACTATTGCGTATTCCTGAGCCTGTCTCCTATCATTATACAGCGTGACATGCTTGTTGAATATCCTGGATCTGAGGAACCATGCCAAATCTTTTCAGTCTCCTGAGGGGGAATAGGCGTTGTCTTGCTGTGTTTGAACCATGGTAGTTTGTTGGTGATGTGGACACCAAGGAACTTGAAGCTCTCAACCTGCTCCACTACAGCCCTGTCGATGAGAATGGGAGCGTGTAATGTGTATATTGTCTATAATTATGTTTAGCTATACTTGCCTGTTGATGTGCTGTTTTGTATTGCGCAAGGCTCATTTGCAAAATATACTTTAGTCTCAATATGACTTCCCTGTTTAAATAAAGGTAAAATAAAACAAATAAGTACAGACTCGTGTGAATCATTTTGGGGCTTGTCTGTGATCAGAGCTGAATTATTAGTCCCTAGCTGCTATCAAACTTGCGACATTTGGCTTTCAAGGCTAGTATAATATGATTGATTAGATGTTTATTTTATTTCAGTGCCATACACACACACACACAGAAATAAAACAACACATAGCCACAAGGATGGTTAGCTTGGTGTTCTTAACACTTTGGTCACATTCCTGTAGCCCAAGAAACAAACACTTAGCTTCTTGGTACATAAGGAATTAAAGAGGTTGAGAAAATACTTTTTGGGGGTTACTATCAAAATGATTCTGAAAAAAAGTAATAAATAGATGACAGGTGCATGCCCCCCCCAGTGACTGAACAACATCTGTTAGCCCATGGATGTGCATCTTGGCTCTCATTCCCTCGATGGACTGTCAGTCTCCTGTTTGTTTGTTTTGTTTGTCTCTCTGTGATTGGCACAAATCCACTCAGCCGCACATTACAATGATCACCCTCTGCAAAGCATCTTGGGAAATGTCTGGATTCGCACCCGTTCGCACCCAAAAGGAACTATTGAACAACACTTGTTATTCTGTAATTATTTAAACATATTTAAAGGTATTCCATTTTATTCCATGTTAGTTTTATGAGATGGTGTTACAGCCACACTCTAAAGTTGTGATGTTTGACAAGTAGTCTCATAACAGATTTTAATGACCCACTCGTCTCAGTGGACATGATCCCTAAACCTTTTAAATTCGAAATGAGTGTTTGAATTGTCAACATCTGTTACTTTTCTTCTCTCCAAGGATAGGTGGTTCAATTCGAATGTGAATTAATGAGAACAGATTTCTCTTGGAATGCAAATTAAGGATCTAAACACAAGCAAAGGTATCAATCATGCGTGTTTCATTATGTGGAATAGATGTTGAAATTATGTCTGTGCTCAGTGGGAAGGCACATTATGTCAAAACCCCTTGTTGAAGCAATCATAGAATTTCTTACACATTTATATGGTGGCAGTACCGTCTTATGCAATCCACCACATCACAACAGCCTGGCTAAGAGCTGCTTTCCTCCTCTTTTCACCACAGACCAAACCGGTATTTGTTTTGCTGCAGACAGCAGCTATCTCCTATTTTCAGTGAACCAAATAGAAGAGGGAAGGCATCAAATGTGAACGATTTGCCTTCTCACCACCTCCCATTTAACTCTCATCATGCTTATTCTCACACTTGAGCAGTTTACAACGATGCAAGTCATGTAATTGCAGTTTTGCTGGCTGGTGTTTCTACCACAGAGGTCGATTGGTCAGTGGCAGTGCTGTAGGCAGCATCCACATTTGCTTTTCTGAGGTATGGATTAATATGATCAGGGCCAGTGGTGTGTAAAAAGTTTGCCAATACATCAATTTAGTAAGACCTCAATTATCTTCTATTTGCCCAGTAGACATTTTCCATGTAATAGTGTGCCCAGGAAGAAAATATAGGAAAGGTGGTGCAGGAACATTTACACCAAGTTTACATTTTAGTCAATCTGCAGACACTCTTTTTTTTTGTAGTACTTTTACCCCTTTTTCTCCCCAATTGGTAGTTACAGTCTTGTCCCATCGCTGCAACTCCCCTACAAACTCGGGAGAGGCAAAAGTCAAGAGCCATGCTTGCTTAACTCAGAAGCACCAATATGTCGAAGGAAACACCATCCAGCTGGTGACCGAAGTCAGCTTGCAGGCGCCCGGTCCAACACAAGAGCACCATGGGACAAGGAAATCCAGGCCAGCCAAACCCTGCCCTAACCCAGACAAACCCTCCCCTAACCCATGGGTCTCGGCCGGCTGTGACACAGCCTGGGATCGAACCCGGGTCTGTAGTGATGCCTCAAGCACTGCTGCACCACTCGGGAGGCCAATTTAGCAGGCACTCTTATCCAGAGCGCATACATTTTCATACTTTCTTTATACTGGTCTCCCGTGGGAATAAAAGCCACAATCCTGGTGTTGCTAACACCATGATCAAGCAACTGAGCTACACGGGACTGTCTTGGTTTATGATGCACTCTGAGAGACAAGTCACATCTCTGTGGTCAAAAGGAGAAGTACATACAACACCAATACAGGACACTAATGGTGCACCTCAGGCATTCAGGAAGACATGAGTATATTTTGTGAATTAATCAGGTTGGATGGTGAAGTGTGAAATTACTTCAAAGGCATTACATCATAGCTAAGGCACCGATACAGCTGCACCATCGAGAGCATTCTGACAGGTTGCATCACTGCCTGGTATGGCAACTGCTCGGCCTCCGACCGCAATGCACTACAGAGGGTAGTGCGAACGGCCCAGTACATCACCGGGACCAAGCTTGCTGCCATCCAGGACCTCTATACCAGGTGGTGTCTGAGGAAGGTCCTAAAAATGGTCAAAGACTCCAGTCACCCAAGTCATAGACTGTTCTCTCAGCTACCACATGGCTAGCGGTACCGGAGCACCGAGTCTAGGTCCAAGAGGCTTCTTAACAGCTTCTACCCCCAAGCCAAAAGACTACTGAACAGCTAATCAAATGACTACCCAGACCATTTGCATTGCCCCCCCCCCCCTCCGTCTGTCTGTCTGGCACTTGTATGAAAACAATTAATAAGTCCCCAAGTCAAGAGAAAAGTGAACTAAAGTAGCCGACTGAAGATCAGGAAGAGGGATTATAATGAAATAGACAAGACTGACAGCATTGCAGAAATTAGCATCATGGCACATACTGTCATTTTTTTGTGCTATCTTTAAGGATCTATTTTAGTTTAAAATGAGAGAAAGTGTCAACAAAGCCCAAAGCTGAATGAAATATTCATTTCACTGTTGAAAAAATAACAAATGTGAATCCAAGCCTCCACAGTGCAGTCACTGCATGTCGGTTGTGACAAACAAACACCTAAAAGTTCATTTTCCCACACTGTATATCAGAAATGTATGGAATTTTATTTGAATCAAGGCTGTTTCCAGCTGGGCTCTCACTAAATGGTTGCTAATGGTAGGGTAGGAAACGTTTGCAAATTAACGAGGTACAATTAATTACCTCTTACATTTCCGCCTTTGTGAACATTGGACGAAATAGAGAGGAAGCTGCCATCTCACTACTCAAAGACATGATGGATCCTACCTATTGCATGATGGCCGCCTTCCTTCATCCAGACCGGGCTCTGGGAGTTAATTGCAAAAATTCCCTGCTTTCTAGTCTCTAGTCCACCTACCATCTCCAATAATACTGTATATTCTACTATCAGACAGCAAAGAAATTATAGAAGACGAGGCTTGGATGTTTTGTGTTTATTTATGTACTGTGTGATGTATTTTTGTACAGTAATTGACAGCGTAACTGTGTGTGTGTGTGTGTACACCTGACTATCCTAGCAGTGTGTCATAGGTAAGTGTGTGAGGGGTCGCAGGGACTGCCTGGTCTGGGACGTCATGGAGAATGGAACCGGTCACCTGACCAGGGAAACAGGAAGTAATCATTTATCTCTATCCTTACCGCTCATAGAAACTACAACTCTGCCACCCTACACCCCAGAAAACGTGTGGCGAAACCATATTTCAAAATCCAAAAAACATTAAGTAATGAAATCTGAACAAATTGTAAGAATATATCATCTTGTATGTGAGATAAGCTGTAAGTACTTACTGGTGTGTTCTTCAGGACAATGACGTAGCTAGAATCTCTGGGTTGTACTTTGTAGTGCCTTAGAACTGGCCCCACCACTAAATCAAGAGCAGGACAACAACACAGGCTTAAGAGTGTGTGTGTGTGTACTAACCTGGAGCCTGTGTGCCTGACAGTCAGGGCATAACTGTTGCTCTCTGTTGCTGGGCGCAGGATGATCCCATCTGCTAGGGATGAAATGGAATGGCAAGAAAATACTTACCTGTAAATTAATATTCTGGTCGGGAAGGGAGAGGGTGGGAGAGAGAGAGGGAGGGAAGAGAGGGAGAGAGAGGGAGGGGAGAGAGGGGAGGGGAGAGAGGGAGAGAGAGGGAGGGGAGAGAGGGGAGGGGAGAGAGGGAGAGAGAGGGAGGGGAGAGAGGGGAGGGGAGAAGGTGAGAGAGGGAGGAGAGAGATGGGAGGGGAGAAGGTGAGAGAGGGAGGGGAGAAGGTGAGAGAGGGAGGGGAGAGAGGGAGGGGAGAGAGGGGAGGGGAGAAGGTGAGAGAGGGTGGGAGAGAGGGAGGGAAGAAGGTGAGAGAGGGAGGGGAGAGAGGGGAGGGAAGAATGTGAGAGAGGGAGGGGAGAGAGGGCAGGGAAGAAGGTGAGAGAGGGAGGGGAGAGAGGGGAGGGGAGAAGGTGAGAGAGGGAAGGGAGAGAGGGGAGGGGAGAAGGTGAGAGAGGGAGGGGAGAGAGGGGAGGGGAGAGATGGGAGGGAGAAGGTGAGAGAGCGAGGGGAGAGAGGGAGGGAGGAGAGAGGGAGGGGAGAGGGTGAGAGAGGGAGGGGAGAGAGGGGAGGGGAGAAGGTGAGAGAGGGAGGGGAGAGAGGGAGGAGAGAGATGGGAGGGAGGGAGGGAGGGAGGGAGGGAGGGAGGGAGGGAGGGAGGGAGGGAGGGAGGGAGGGAGGGAGGGAGGGAGGGAGGGAAGAAGGTGAGAGAGGGAGGGGAGAGAGGGAGGGGAGAGAGGGAGGGGAGAGATGGGAGGGAAGAAGGTGAGAGAGGGGAGAGAGGGGAGGGGAGAAGGTGAGAGAGGGAGGGGAGAGAGGGAGGCGAGAGATGGGAGGGGAGAAGGTGAGAGAGGGGAGGGGAGAGATGGGAGGGGAGAAGGTGAGAGAGGGAGGGGAGAGAGGGGAGGGGAGGGGAGAAGGTGAGAGAGGGAGGGGAGAGAGGGGAGGGGAGAAGGTGAGAGAGGGAGGGAGGGAGGGAGGGAGGGAGGGAGGGAGGGAGGGAGGGAGGGAGGGAGGGAGGGAGGGAGGGAGGGAGGGAGGGGAGAAGGCTCGCTAACAAAGTCTGCACCCCCCCCCCCCCCCCCCCCCCCTCTTCTTCTCAATGGCTGACGTGAGTAAAACATTTAAACGTATTAACCCTCGCAAGGCTGCTGGCCCAGACGGCACCCCTAGCCGTGTTCTCAGAGCATGCGCAGACCAGCTGGCTAGGCGGCAGGGTAGCCTAGTGGTTAGAGTGTTGGAATAGTAACCGAAAGGTTGCAAGTTCAAATCCCAGAGCTGACAAGGTATAAATCTGTCGTTCTGCCCCTGAACAGGCAGTTAACCCACTGTTCCTAGGCTGTCATTGAAAATAAGAATTTGTTCTTAACTGACGTGCCTAGTTAAATAAAGGTCAAATAAAATAAATAAAAAACATAATTAATCGCCCCCTATCCCAGGCAGTTGTCCCACATGCTTCAAGAGGGCTACCATTGTTCCTGTACCCAAGAAATCAAAGGTAACTGAACTAAATGACTACTGCCCGTAGCACTCACTTCTGTCATCATGAAGTGCTTTGAGAGGCTAGTCAAAGATCATATCACCACCTTACCGGCCCCCCTAGACCCACTTCAGTTTGCATACCGCCCCAACAGGTCCACAGATGACGCAATTGCCATCAAACTGCACACTGCGGTATCCCACCTGGACAAAAATAATACCTATGTAAGAATGCTGTTCATTGACTACAGCTCAGCATTCAACACCATAGTACCCTCCAAGCTTATCATCAAGCTGGAGGCCCTGAGTCTCAACCCCTCCCTGTGCAACTGGGTCCTGGACTTCTGACGGGACTCCCCCAGGTGGTAAAGGTAGGAAACAAAATCTCCACTTCACTGACCCTCAACACTGGGGCCCCTAAAGGGTGTGTGCTCAGCCCACTCCTGTACTCCCTGTTCACCTCCGACTGCATGGCCATGCACGCCTCCAACTCAATATATCAGAGGTTCTGATACCACGGGTCGTCACAGTGAGCCAGTCCCCCAGCCTACCTAGCCATCCACCCAGGTCAGTAATGCCCTACTGTCCCTTTCGGAGAAGTATAACGGTACTCCATGGAAATACCATAGCTTCCTACTCCAGTGCTCCCTCTATTTTGCCCATCAGATGGGAGCCCCAACCACCGAAAGGTTCAAGGTTGCCACAGTCATTTCCCTTCTGACCGGGCGGGCGTAGGAGTGGACTACGGCCTTCTGGGAGAGAGGAGAGGAGGAGCTGGGTTCCTATGAGAGGTTCATGGCTCTGTTCAGGGCGGTCTTCGAGCATCCTCCAGAGGTCAGAGAGGAAAGTTAGAATTCTCAGACTCCAGCAAGGTGCCCAGACCGCTGCGGAGTACGCCCTCACCTTTTGGACTGTGGCAGCCTCCAGCGAATGGAATAAGCAAGCGCTCCACACTCTCTTCCAGAGAGGACTGCATGAAGAGGTCCAGACGGGTTTGGCGTGTCTAGATGACAATCTATCCTTGGATCTGTTGTTGTGGACAGATTTTCCAAATACTGCCATTTTATCCCTCTCTCTGATCTCCCTACCTCTCTCCAGGTCGCTGAGGCACTGTTCCAGCAGATTTTCCGGCACTATGGCCTTCCGGAGGACATTGTCTCCAACCATGGCCCCCAATTCATGTTGCAGGTATGGAGAGCCTTCATGGAGAAACTGGGGACCACCGCCAGCCTCACATCCAGGTACCGGCCTCAGTCCAACAGGCAGGTGGAAGAGGAACAACCAGGAGCAGGGAAGGCTCCTAAGGAGTCACTGCCAGGGGAGTGGGCTTGGTTCCAGAACTCACTTAGTCACTTCTCCACCGGGCTGACTCCCTTCCAGTGCATTCTGGGATATCAGCCAGCCCTGGCTCCATGGACTCCAAGCCACACTGAGGCCCCTGCAGTGGATGAGTAGCGCCGTCCTGGTCTCCTGGATGCTCCGCCTCCCCTGGATGTGACCTGTGCCGTCAGGTCCCTACTGGACTCCTGACGTCATGGGGGTCGGCTTCAGTATCTGGTGGACTGGAAGGGGTACGGCCTAGAGGAGCGCTGTAGGGTTCCGGCGGACGACATTCTGGACCCTAACATTGTCCGGGATTTCCATCTTCACCCTCTGACCTGTCCGTTCTGAGCCCTCGGAGCCATCCTCCTAGCAGGCGTCATCCTGCGACTGGAGCCGCGCGTAAGGACAGGGGTACTGTCACTCCTACTCTTGCTCCCTCTCTCCAGTACTCAATATAGCAGGTCTACCACCGGTCCTGGCAACCATCATTACACACACCTGGACTTCATCATCACCTTCCCTTTATTTAGCCCTCAGTAGCCTCAGTTATCAGGTAGTATTGGTTTGTTTTCATATTCAGTACGCATCCCCTGTTTTGTTAATTTGTCTTCCATCATTGTTATTAAACTCTCCTTCTGAACCTGCTTCCTGACTCCCTGCGTATACGTGACAGTTGGTAAGGGCCCGTAACTAAGGACTTCACTGTTAGTTCACTCCTGTGTTTTTTTTTACAAAGCATGTGACAAATAACTTCTTCTTTTTTTTACATTTCTCCAGAGCGATCCCTAAGCTGTTTAGCAAAACTAGTGACGGGGCAGCCGTTGTGTTGTTTTTCAAGTCCCTGTACCTTTAAGAATATTCTAAGACGCTTCATACATATGGGCCCAGATGGCACTAAATCAAATCAAATCAAATGTATTTGTCACATACACATGGTTAGCAGAAATGAATGCGAGTGTAGCGAAATGCTTGTGTTTCTAGTTCCGACAATGCAGTAATCTAACCTAACCTAACCATTCCAAAACTACTACCTTATACACACAAGTGTAAAGGGATAAAGAATATGTACATAAAGATATATGAATGAGTGATGGTACAGAACGGCATAGGCAAGATGCAGTAGATGGTATCGAGTACAGTATATACATATGCGATGAGTAATGTAGGGTATGTAAACATTATATTAAGTAGCATTGTTTAAAGTGGCTAGTGATATATTTTACATCAATTTCCATCAATTCCCATTATTAAAGTGGCTAGAGTTGAGTCAGTGTGTTGGCAGCAGCCACTCAATGTTAGTGGTGGCTGTTTAACAGATGGCCTTGAGATAGAAGCTGTTTTTCAGTCTCTCGGTCCCTGCTTTGATGCACCTGTACTGACCTCGCCTCCTGGATGATAGCGGGGTGAACAGGCAGTGGCTCGGGTGGTTATTGTCCTTGATGATCTTTATGGCCTTCCTGTGACATCGGGTGGTGTAGGTGTCCTGGAGGGCAGGTAGTTTGCCCCAGGTGATGCGTTGTGCAGACCTCACTACCCTCTGGAGAGCCTTAGGGTTGTGGGCGGAACAGTTGCTGTACCAGGCGGTGATACAGCCCGACAGGATGCTCTCGATTGTGCATCTATAAAAGTTTGTGAGTGCTTTTGGTGAAACGTACTACCCTCTCCACTACTGTCCCATCGATGTGGATAGGGGGGTGCTCCCTCTGCTGTTTCCTGAAGTCCACAATCATCTCCTTTGTTTTGTTGACGTTGAGTGAGAGGTTGTTTTCCAGACACCACACTCTGAGGGCCCTCACCTCCTCCCTGTAGGCCGTCTCGCCGTTGTTGGTAAACAAGCCTACCACTGTAGTGTCGTAAATAGACTTGTGCATGCTACAATATGCCCTAAGGAGTTGGGTGGGCAGTAACATGAAGTAAGTCATGAACACTTGTGCAGATATAGACAGATTGGGTTTAATTAAGCAACTGATTCAGGGTTTTATGAGTTTGGTCTCAGGTCAGAGGCCAGTGCATAACATGCAATATCAAAGTATTGTTAGCATCAGCCTAGCATGCTAACTTCTAATGCTAAATATTGTTGACATCAGCCTAGCATGCTAGCTAATACTAACGCTAACTAAAATATGATGAATCAGAGGTAAGGTTTGCATACAATTTATCACACTCAAATGTTTGTTTATTTTTGCTCTTTTGATAAATGAGAGCCCTTGATCGTAAGGCTCTGATTTAAGTGCTCTTCAGTGTTAAATAGGAATGTGGTAGTAACATCTTTGATGCAAGGAAATTGGTCATGCCATACCATAGGTCCTCAGGGAAACAGGCCCACTCCCCATCTAAATGTAGGTCACCTAGTCTAAAAATACATCTGGTACACAGCCATTTAAGTGTTCAGCTGTAGGCTTAGACAGGGAAAAATATTTTTTTTTAAAGGTTTTCCTCATAATCTTATTTTGAGCACAAAGTCATAGGACAAGAAATCCCATTTTAAAATGGGCTAAAGCATCTAGTCCCATATTAAAGTAATTTTTGATGGGAAATACAGGAATATTTGTCAAAACTAGTTGGTTTCAGAGCTGGGAGGGACTCTCTAGATATAATTTATGCGAGTATATTTGTGCCAAGTCTCTCATTGACCTATTGAAAAGCCATACTCCTACTTTATTTCCTGTTTAACAAAGTCATTGGCTGGGTGTTTATTATGAATGCTAATTAATTAGGTAACTTAGGGTTTCCCTCCTTTACAATGCTTTGGAGCACTGGGACGTTTGGTCTTCCTCCTCTAGAGATAAGAATGCACTGTGCACAGGTTTGTCTGCGGGTACCATTTCATTTAATCCAATTTGTCCAATGTTGTACGAGAGTCAGTTTCAGATTCATGAAAATGATCTTGTCTGCTGCATTTTAAATGTTTGCTGAGCTACTCATCTATTTTTTTTTTTTCATCTAGTTTCTCAATTTACAACGTATTTTACCCACCCCCTAATTTGTTTTCGTAAAACATCCAGAATACACTCATGTTGTCTTACAAGGAGTCAAGTTTCAAACTGATAAAAAAATTCCAACATCTTACGAAATGGATTGTCTTTGAACCTGGACTGTTACAACATAAAAAAGTAATAAACATGCACACAGTATTGGCACATCTCTTCGTACTCTTCTTTGAAAAGAAAGGCAGTGCACCAAAGAGAAATATTTAAGTCCAAGTTTTCATGTATGCCAAACACTACTGGTCGCCGCATTGAAGTCTATGACCTGTGGGCTATTTACACTCCAAATAAAGCTACAGTATTTTCTCTCAGCTCGGATTTAGATTGGCTGTGGGTCCACTGGGTATAGGTTAAGACATTGAAGATAACAAGTCAGATAAGGATATCCACATAATCTAGTCAGTCATCAAACAGTAGAGAATGAATTGGAATAGATTTTCATGATCTTGACTTGAAACCACAGAGCAGACCGTTTTGTTTGAGCAAAACGAGCCTGAATGGTTGACAACAAAGACTAAAAGTACACTTAAAGGATGCATGACAAGTTCTAATATCTGCCATGGATTGGCTACAACTACAAGTCTTGTAGTACTACACGCATGCAACAATTGTCCAGGTATATGTCACGCCCTGACCATAGAGAGCCCTTGTTTATCTATGGTGTAGTTGGTCAGGGTGTGACTAGGGGGCATTCTAGCTTATAATTTCTATGTTGTGTTCTAGTTTATATTTTCTATGTTAGTGTTTTGTATGATTCCCAATTAGAGGCAGCTGGTAATCATTGTCTCTAATTGGGGATCATATTTAAGTAGATATTTTTCCCACCTGTGTTTGTGGGATATTAATTTGTGTTTGTGCATGTGCACCACGTAGTCACGTTCCGTTGTTCGTTTATTTGATTTATTGCTTTTGCTTATGTTTCACTTTGGAATAAATATGTGGAACTCACTATCCACTGCGCCTTGGTCCCGTTCTTACGACAACAGTGACAGTATAGTACAAAAATGTCAAATAAACACCTGAATACTGCTGTTACTTATTTAAAAAATGCAAACCCGAAGCATATATAAAGGTGTGTCAATAACTACAGTGCCTTGAAAAAGTATTCACACCCCTTGACTTTTTCCACATTTTGTTGTGTTACAAAGTGGGATTGAAATGAATTTAATTGTCATTTTTTGTCAACGATCTACACAAAATACTATGTAATGTCAAAGTGTAAGAATAATTCTAACATTTGAAAAAAATAATAATAATCAAACACTAATATATAATATCTTGATTAGATACAGTTGAAGTCGGAAGTTTACATACACCTTAGCTAGATACATTTAAACTCAGTTTTTCACAATTCCTGATATTTAATTATAGTAAATATTCCCTGTTTTAGGTCAGTTAGGGATCACCACTTTATGTTGAGAATGTGAAATGTCAGAATAATAGTAGAGAGAATGATTTTATTTCAGCTTTTATTTCTTTCATCACATTCCCAGTGGGTCAGAAGTTTACATACACTCAATTAGTATTTGGTAGCATGGCCTTTAAATTGTTTAACTTTGGTCAAACATTTCAGGTAGACTTCCACAAGCTTCCCACAATAAGTTGGGGGAATTTTGGCCCACTCCTCCTATCAGAGCTGGTGTAACTGAGTCAGGTTTGTAAGCCTCCTTGCTCACACACGCTTCTTCAGTTCTCCCCACAAATATTCCATGGGTTTGAGGTCAGGGCTTTGTGATGGCCACTCCAATACCTTGACTTTGTTGTCCTTAAGCCATTTTGCCACAACTTTGGAAGTATGCTTGGGGTCATTGTCCATTTGGAAGACCCATTTGCGACCAAGCTTAACATGCTGACTGATGTCTTGAGATATTGCTTCAATATATCCACATAATTTTCCTACCTCATGATGCCATCTATTTTGTGAAGTGCACCAGTCCCTCCTGCAGCAAAGCACCCCCACAACATGATGCTGCTGCCCCCGTGCTTCCCGGTTGGGATGGTGTTCTTCAGCTTGCAAGCATCCTACTTTATCCTCCAAACAAAACAATGGTCATCATGGCCAAACAGTTCAATTTTTGTTTCATCAGACCAGAGGACATTTCTCCAAAAAGTACGATCTTTGTCCCCATGTGCAGTTGCAAACCATACTCTGGCTTTTTTATGGCGGTTGTGGAGCAGTGGCTTCTTCCTTGCTGAGAGACCTTTCATGGTATGTCAATATAGGACTCATTTTACTGTGAATATAGATACTTTTGTACCTGTTTCCTCCAGCATCTTCACAAGGTCCTTTGCTGTTGTTCTGAGATTGATTTGCACTTTTCGCACCAACGTACTTTAATCTCTAGGAGACAGAACATGTCTCCTTCCTGAGCGGTATGTGGTCCCATGGTGTTTATACTTGCGTACTATTGTATGTACAGATGAACGTGGTACTTTCAGGCATTTTGAAATTTCTCCCAAGGATGAACCAGACTTGTGGAGGTCCACATTTTTTTTCTGAGGTCTTGGCTGATATATTTTGATTTTCCCATGATGTCAAGCAGAGGCACTGAGTTTGAAGGTAGGCCTTGAAATACATCCACAGGAACACCTCCAGTTGACGCAAATGATGTCAATTAGCCTATCAGAAGCTTCTAAAGCCATGACACCATTTCTAGAATTTTCCAAGCTGTTTAAAGGCACAGTCAACTTAGTGTATGTAAACTTCTGACCCACTGGAATTGTGATACAGTGAATTATAAGTCAAATAATCTGTCTGTAAACAATTGTTGGAAAAATTACTTGTGTCATGCACAAAGGAGATGTCCTAACTGACTTGCCAAAACTATGGTTTGTTAACAAGAAATTTGTGGAGTGGTTGAAAAACTAGTTTTAATGACTCCAACCTAAGTGTATGTAAAATTCCAACTTCAACTGTAAGTAATCAACCCCCTGAGTCAATATCTCAAATCACCTTTGGCAGCGATTACAACTGTGAGTCTTTAAGGGTAAATTCTCTGAAAGCTTTCCACACCTTGATTGAGCAACATTTGCCCATTATTCTTTTCAAAATTATTGAAGCTCAAAATGGTTGTTAATCATTATTCAACAACCATTTTCAGGTCTTACCATAGATTTCCAAGCAGATTTAAGTCAAAACTGTAAATCGGCCACTCAGGAACATTCACTGTCTTCTTGGTAAGCAGCTCTAGTCCAGATTTGGCCTTTTGCTTTAGGTTATTGTTCTGCTGAAAGGTGAATTATCTCCCAGTGTCTGGTAGAAAGCAGACTGAACCAGGTGTTCATCTTGGATTTCACTTGTGCTTAGATCCATTCCATTACTTTTTCATTGTGAAATAATCCCCAGTCCTCAATGACTACAAGCATACCCATAACATGATGCAGCCACCACTATGCTTTCCAATATGGAGAGTGGTACTCAGCAATGTTCTCTATTTGATTTGCCCCAAACATAACAATTTGTATTCAGGAAAAAAAGTGATTTTCAGTGTCTTCTTTTTTTTTTTTACCCATTTATCAATAGGTGCCCTTCTTTGCGAATTATTGGAAACTCTCCCTGGTCCTTGTGGTTGAATCTGTGTTTGAAATTCACTGCTCGACTGAGGTACCTTACAGATAATTGTAGGTGTAGTTAGTCATTCAGAATTCATGTTAATCCCTATTATTGCACACAGAGTTGAGTCCATGCAACTTATTATGTAACTTATTATGGTCATTTTTACTCCTAAATGTATTTAGACTTGCCATAACAAAGAAGTTGAGTACTTGACTCAAGACATTTCAGCTTTTTATTAATTTGTAAAAATCATAATTCTATTTTGACATTATGGGGTATTGTGTGTAGGCAGGCCACTGACGAAAAACTCAATGTAATCCATTTACAATTCAGGCTGTAACAACAAAATGTGGAAAAAGTCAAGGGGTGTGAATACTTTAAGAATGGCACTGTATATTCTTTTCATTTCTCATAATTTGCCATTATGGAGAGATTCTCTGTGACGGTAAATTGATTATTGCAATGTTTGCCATTTAAATCTCTACCCATAAATCAAATCAATATCATGACTTCAACTCTATATGCTCAAGTATACAAGAGACAGTTAGGCTAAAGATTATTTACTTTTATAGACTGTCATTGAAGTGCAATGAGTCTCTCGCCCAGACAGATGTTCCAGTGGGGTTGCACATTTCCCTTCCGTATCTACACTGTCACTTCCCATAACTATGTGGGAGATTAGTGTATGAGGAGGCGACTGCTCATCCAGGACGCCATTATGATTCCCTAGGGTGTAATAAGGAATATATGAAAGGAACTGCAGTGGAGAGGAGGATGGCCGTTACCAGAGCCATATACAGTAGCAGTCAAAAGTTTGGACACACCTACTCATTCAAGGGTTTTACTTTATTTTTACTATTTTCTACAATGTAACATCATACCTATGAAATAACACATATGGGATCATGTAGTAACCAAAAAAGTGTTAAACAAATCAAAATATATTTTATATTTGAGAGTCTTCAAAGTAGCCACCCTTTGCTTATAAGACAGCATTGCACACACTTGGCATTCTCTCAACCAGCTTCATGAGGTAGTCACCTGGAATGCAGATAGCCCTATTTGGTAAATGACTAAGTCCATATTATGGCAAGAAGTGCTCAAATAAGCAAAGAGAAACAACAGTCCATCATGACTTTAAGACATGAAAGCCAGTCAGTCCGGAAAATGTCAATAACTTTTAAAATTTCTTAAAACCATCAAGTGATTTGATGAAACTGGCTCTCCTGAGGACCACCACAGGAAAGGAAAACCCTGAGTTAACTCTGATGCAGAGGATAAGTTAATTAGAGTTAGCTGCACCTCAGATTGCAGCCCAAATAAATACTTCAGAGGTGAAGTAACAGATACATCTCAACATAAATTGTTCAGAGGAGACTACGTGAATCAGGCCTTCATGGTCTATTTGCTGCAAAGAAACCACTACTAAAGGACACAAATAAGAAGAAAAGACTTGCTTGGGCCAAGAAATATCAGCAATGGGCATTAGACCAGTGGATATCTTTCCTTTGGTCTGATGAGTCCAAATTTGAGATTTTTGGTTCCAACCGCCGTGTCTTTGTGAGACACAGAGTAGGTGAATGGAGGATCTCCGCATGTGTGGTTCCCACCGTGAAGCATGGAGGAGGAGGTTTAATGGTGTGGGGTGCTTTGATGCTGACACTGTCTGTGATTTATTTAGAATTCAAGGCACACTTAACCAGCATGGCTACCACAGCATTCTGCAGGGATACGCCAGCCCATCTGGTTTGTGCTTAGTGGGACTATCATTTGTTTTTCAACATGACAATGACCCAAACACACCTCCAGGCTGTGTATGGGCTATTTGACCAAGGAGAGTGATGGAGTGCTGCATCAGATGACCTGGCCTCCACAATCACCTGACCTCAACCCAATTGAGATTGTTTGGGATGAGTTGAACTGCAGAGTGAAGGAAAAGCAGCCAACAAGTGCTCAGCATATGTGGGAACTCCTTCAAGAATGTTGAAAAGCATTCCTCATTAAGCTGGTTGAGAGAATCCCAAGAGTGTGCAAAGCTGTCATCAAGGTAAAAGGTGGCTATTTTGAAGAATATAAAATATAAAATAGATTTAGATTTGTTTAACACTTTTTTGTTACTACGTGATTCCATATGTGTTATTTCATAGTTTTGATGTCTTCACTATTAGTAAAACGTTTTTTTTAAATGGTTGAATGAGTAGGTGTGTCCAAACATTTGACTGGTACTGTATTTAGAGCATTAAGCCAACTTTTAGAATTTGTAATATTGTTCTAAATCAAGACATTCAGTTACATAGCTAGCATTGTTTAAATATTCTCCATGTGATGTTAATGGGGAGCTAACATCGCTGCCATAGAATGTTGAAGTGTCATGTAAATATGTCCTAATGTATTTTTTAAAACATTTTAGTAGACATTGGTAGGCCGTCATTGTAAAATAAGAATTTGTTCTTCACTGACTTGCCTAGTTAAATAAAGGTTAAAGAAAAAAGCCTCCTTATCCAGAGCAACTTACAGTAGAGTGCATATATTGTCATACTGGGTCCCCCGTGGCAGTCGAACCCACAACCCTGGAATTGGTAGCGCCATGCTCTGCCAACTGAGCAAGGTGGGACAATCATAGAAACTGAATTGGCCCAACTCTCTAAATATATGTCTGGTCATGTCTCAACTTGAAGATGACATCACTGACTAATAAGTGAAGAGCATCAAATTATTCTGATGAGAGATGAGTTGTTCTGAATGTATTTCCAAATAAGTACACCTGATGAGTGTGGATTGTAAATCCATCCATGATTATTCAGATAATGAGATTTACAACATAACAGAGTTGTGCATAAAAATGCACGTTCAGGATTATGATTGTACCTGCTGTTTTGTAATGCAATCCAATTTACCTTAGAAAGACATCATACCGTAGCAATGTCTGCTTTATTAATTTGCATACTCAACACTACGCTTTCAGTTTCTTAATCCAGTTTAGAAGATATGGTCAATTAGACTTTTTGTGGTAAAACAATGTTGTCCTGTGGGATTTGAACATGCAGAGCTACAGTGAACAGTAATTTGAGGTCCAATGTATGTCCCCCCCTCAAAGCTACTGTCTATTGTAGCACTATGATACAAATCATATTCTCCATATGTTTATAGAGCAGGGGTGGCCAATCCTCCTCCTGTTAGCCTAGTGCTGTGGCTAGTTGCCTCCCTCCTCCTATTAGCCTAGCGCTGTGGTTAGCTGTCCCCCCTCCTCCTGTAAGCCTAGTGCTGTGGCTAGCTGTCCACTCCTCCTGTTAGCCTAGTGTCGTGGCTAGCTGTCCCCCCTCCTTCTGTTAGCCTATTGCTGTGGCACTAGGTGTCCCCCCTCCTGTTAGTATAGCGCTGTTGCTAGGTGCCCCCCTCTTCCTGTTAGCCTAGCACTATGGCTAGGTGCCCCACCTCCTCCTGTTAGCCTAGCACTGTGGCTAGGTGTCCCTCCTTCTCCTGTTAGCCTAGGGCTGTGGCTAGGCGTCCCTCCTTCTCTTGTTAGCCTAGCACTGTGGCTAGGTGTCCCCCCTCCTCTTGTTAGCCTAGCGCTGTGGCTAGGTATCCCCCCTCCTCCTGTTAGTCTAGCCCTGTGGCTAGGTGTCCCCACTAGCTGTCCCCCCTCCTACTCTAACACACCTGATTCAGGATGTTGCTCTAGCCCTACTCTAAAGCCTTGTTCACATTGGCAGTTTGAAGGGACTCAAATCCTTTTTTTTTCATGTCCAATTAGAATTGGTTATTTTTCCTGCAGTCTGAACATCTAAAAAGCACATGTAATTGGATATTTCAAGCCACATTTCAAACCACCTTCGTAAGGGGGTTCTAAATCAGATACAAATCTTATTCCTGGCGATGCAACTTGTGTCTGACTGGTCAAATCTAATTTATTTACACTCAAGTGGTTTTTACAGTGTTATGTGGCATATCTTGTTGCTTGCTAGCTACTCTGTTGACAGTTTGACAAGAACATGTACTCGCTAACTACACTGAACAAAAATATAAAAACAACATGTAAAGTGTTGGTCCCATGTTTCATGAGTTGAAATTAAAGATCCCAGAAATGTCCAAATACACTAAAAGCTTATTTCTCTCAAATTTTGTGCACAAATTTGTTTCCATCCCTGTTAGTGAGCATTTCTCCTTTGCCAAGATAATCCATCCACTTGACAGGTGTGACATATCAAGAAGCTGATTAAACAACATGATCATTACACATGTGCAGGTGCTGGGGACAATAAAAGCTTACTCTAAAATGTGTAGTTTTGTCACACAACACAACGCCACAGACGTCTCGAAGAAGTTTGCATTTTGAATGCTGACTTAAGGAATAAGAGCTGTTACCAGAGATTTGAATGTTAATTCAATGTCAATGTTGTTTTAGAGAATTTGGCAGTACGTCCAACCGGCCTCACAACCGCAGACCACGTGTATGTTGTCGCGTGGGCGTGTGATTTGCGAGTGCGATTTGAGAGTGCCCCATGGTGGCGGTGGAGTTATGGTATGGGCAGGCATATTCTACGGACAACGAACCCAATTGCATTTTATCTATGGCAATTTGAATAGACAAAAATACGGTGATGAGATCCTGAGGCCCATTGTGAGGCCCATTTGTTTAAGGTATCTGTGACCAACCGATGCATATCTGTATTCCCAGTCATGTGAAATCCATAGATTAGGGTCTAATGAATTTATTTAAATTGACTGATTTCCTCGTATAAACTGTAACTCAGTAAAATAAATGAAATTGTTAAATGTTGCGTTTATATTTTTGTTCAGTATAGCTTGTTAATTGTTCACAAACAAATTAGTGAATGTGCTAGAAAGCGAAACTGCTACCTAATTAGCTAGCTGACTGCTGTGGCTAGCCAAAAAGGACTTGTTTTCAAAGTTGGAATATCTTATCAGTGTTCTTACACTATGATTTTGAACATTAAAAGCAACTTGGAAACATCCATGGCAGGCATTGTTGTAACCTTAGCTTGCTACATAATTTCTGCATGATAGGAAGCACAAGCACCACCACCTGTCTGGCTAAACCACCATGCACACACCGTTGTTACTATGACAACTAGCATAGCCATATTGGCAAATTACTGCTGTCTGAACACACCCACATCTGATTTGGTCACTTGTAACTTGCTGTTTGGACAGTCAGTATTCCAAAACTTATTTGAAAAACAAAATTGATTTGAGCATTATGGCCTGCAGTGTGAACAAGGCACAACACACCTGATTCTACTAATCAGCTACACCACATGATGAAAGTATGTGGATACCTGCTGGTTGAACATCTCGTTCCAAAATAATGCGGAATGGACTTGCTTCAATTCAGCCAAAAGAGCATTCGTGCTCTTGTGGCAGAAATGTGACGAACTGACTTGTTGGAAAGGTGGCATCCTATGACGGTGCTAAGTTGAAAGTCACTGAGCTCTTCAGTAAGGCCATTCTACTGTCAATGTTTGTCTATGGAGATTTCATGACTGTGTGCTCAATGTTATACACCTGTCAGCAACGGGTGTAGCTGACATAGCTGAATCCACTGATTTGTATATATAGTATACTTTTCAAGGGCTTGATAAAGCTGTATTAGGTGTGTTAGAAATGGGCTGGAGCAAAATCCTGCATACTAAGTAGCTCCCTTGGAGGACAGTTGACCACCCCTTGTCTATAGGAACAATTTCCCTCCCGGAGGACCTGGGACAATTTTTACTTTATCTTTATTTAACTGGGCAAGTCAGTTAAGAACAAATTCTTATTTTCAATGACAGCCTAGGAACAGTGGGTTAACTGCCTTGTTCAGGGGCAGAATGACAGATTTGTACCTTGTCAGCTCAGGGATTTGATCTTGCAACATTTTGGTTGGTAGTCCAACATTCTTACCACTAGGCTACGCTGCCACCCCAGGACTGCCTGGCCTGATGACTCCTTGCTGTCCCCAGTCCTCCTGGTCGTGCTGCTGCTCTGACCTGTTTACCGGAGATGCTACCTTGTCCCGGACCTGCTGTTTTTGACTCTCTCTACCGCACCTGCTGTCTCTAACTCTGAATGTTCGGTTATGAAAAGCCAACTGACATTTACTCCTGAGGTGCTGACCTGTTGCACCCTCTACAACCACTGTGATTATTATTATTTGACCCTGCTGGTCATCTATGAACGTTTGAACATCTTGGCCATGTACTGTAATCTCCACCCGGCACAGCCAGAAGAGGACTGGCCACCCCTTAGAGCCTGGTTCCTCTCTTGGTTTCTTCCTAGGTTCCTGCCCTTATAGGGAGTTTTCCTAACCACCGTGCTTCTACATCTGCATTGCTTGCTGTTTGGGGTTTTAGGCTGGGTTTCTGTGTAGCACTTTGTGACATTGGCTGATGTAAAAGGGCTTTATAAATACATTTGATTGAATTAGCCGGAAGACCAACCAGGAGATTTGAATACACATGCTTATGATGCCAATGATGGATCACTGCCAGGTGAACCACTGCCAGGTGAGGCACAATCTGAATGAGTGACTAATTGTGTTATTACACTTGCCTGAATAGTTACCTTTGGATATTCTAGATGTTAGCCAATTAAACCCTATGGCCTAATATCTGGTAGTATGAGCTGAGTCTTTCATCCACCCACCTACACCCACCTTCATCCACCCACCTACAAAGGCAGCTGTGAGGAGTGTCCTGGGAGGCAACAGATTCCGGGGGACATGAAAGGAGTTCAGGGAAGTGAGTCCTGAATAATTTCAGGTCAGTTCTAAGGCCTCATGTTAAATTCAGAGGGTTATCGGGTATAAGAAAGCTCCTGGAATGTAAAACCAGAAATGGAAATAAACCTTTATCGGCTTCTGGCGAAGTCATGGGAATTGAAATATATACTGAATGTACAAAACATTAAGACCACCTTCCTAATATTGAGTTGCACCCCCCTTTTCTGTCAGAACAGCCTCAATTAGTCGAGGCATGGACTCTTCAAGGAGTCGAAAGCGTTCCACCGGGATGCTGGCTTGCTTCCTACAGTTGTGTCAAGTTGGCTGGATGTCCTTTGGGTGGTGGACCATTCTTGATACACACAGGAAACTTTTTACTTTTAATAAACACTTTTTACTTTGAACACATTTATCATAGTCTTAGTTTTGTCCTCGCTCAACTTATTTTGTTCAACTCTTTCACCCAGGACGCTTTATCTGGACATGGTTCTACAGGACCATCACCAGCCGAAAAAGCTAAGTAGTAACATGAACGCTATGCCCTCTAATTTCAGCTGCTGTATTAGACTTAAAAATGATCTTCCAGCGATCATACACTGTTAACCAGGGGGCTAGGCTACTGAAGATGGTGCTGGCTGAGGCGAAAACTGCCGAGTGTTGAGAGTATAGGGATTTTGTTTTCTACAGTACGTTGGCACCAACAATGTTAGGATGAAAAAGTCAGCGGTCACCAAGTGCACACATAGCTTCAGCATGTAAATTAGCCAGAAAGATATGTTGGCATTGAGTAATTGTGTCTGGCCCCTTCCCAGTTAAGGGTAGTGATGAGAACTACAGCACAGTCTCACAACTCAATTGCTTGTTGAAACCTGTTTCTGCCCCTCCTAAAAGATTGAATCTGAAGATAATTGTCCCTCTATCTGGGACTCACCCACAAACAAGACCAAGCCTGGCCTGCTGAGAAGTGACAGACTCCATCCTAGCTAGAGGGGTTCTCTCATGGTGCTCTCATCTTATAAATCAACATAGACAGGGCTCTAACTTCTCTAGCTCCACATTGCAAGCTGTTAGCTAGCCTGTGAGTCTTCCTCTAGCACAGTCAGTGTAGTCAGCTTAGTTTTCCCAATTGAGACCATGTCTGTGCCTTGATCTAGGTTGGGAAAATCTAAACATTGCGATGTTCGCCTTAGAAATCTCCTTGGAATAAAGACCTCCTCCATCCCTGTCATTTTTTAAATAGATTGTGATAATACCTCACATCTCAAAATAGGACTTTGATTGATATAGCATACAAATTATTGAATTAGCCGGAAGACCAACCAGGAGATTTGAATACACATGCTTATTTCTTCTGCCAATGATGGATCACTGCCAGGTGAACCACTGCCAGGTAAAGCACAATCTGAATGAGTGACTAATTGTGTTATTACACTTGCCTGAATAGTTACCTTTGGATAGTCTAGATGTTATCCAATTAAACCCTATGGCCTAATATCTGGTAGTATGAGCTGAGTCTTTCATCCACCCACCCACACAAAGGAAGCTGTGAGGAGTGTCCTGGGAGGCAACAGATGCCGGGGGACATGAAAGGAGTTCAGTGCTGAGAAGTGACAGAATCCATCCAAGCTAGAGGGGTTCTCTCATGGACAGACAGGGCTTTAACTTCTCTAGCTTCACAATGAGATAGGGTGCTGGCCAGATAGGGTGCTGGCCACATCTCAAAATAGGATTCCTGATGAATTTACTGAGTTAAATGAGGCCTATCCACCTGGTTACACTAGTGACCATATCCCTCGCGCATCCCGCATAGGCAGAGGTGTTGGTTACATTTTTGACAGCAAATTTAAATGTATAAAAAAATAGCTGTTTCATCTTTTGAGTCATGAAATCTACGCAGCCTACCCAATAATTTTTTTAAGCTACTGTTTACAGGTCTCCTGGTCCGTATAAAGTGTTCCTCACTGAGTTCCCTTAATTCCTATCGGATCTTGTAGTCATGGCAGATAATATTCACATTTTTCCACATTCCACAGGCTTTTAGCACCATCATCGACTCAGTGGGTTTTATCCAACATGTCTCGGGACCTACACATTGCCACAATCATACTCTTGGTATAGTTTTGTCCCGCGGAATAGATATTGTGGATCTAAATGTTTTTCCTCATAATTCTGGACTATCGGACCACTATCTTATTACTTTTCAATCACAACAAATCCTTTGCTTAGATCCTAACCAAGGATTATCAAAAGTCATGCTATAAATTCTTGGACAAACCAAAGATTATTTTGTACTCCAAGGACGTTGGAGTACAAAAATCAGTTAACCACCTAACCAAGGATCTAAACTTAACCTTGCGTAATACCCTAGATGCAGTCGCACCGATAAAAACAAAAACAATGTGTCACAAGAAACTAGCTCCCTGGTATACAGAAAATACCAGAATCCTGAAGCAAGCTTCCAGAAAATTGGAACGGAAATGGCTCTCCACCAAATTGGAAGTCTTCCGACTAGCTTGGAAAGACAGTACTGTGCAATATCGAAAAGCCCTCACTGTTGCCCGATCAGCCTATTTTTCCAACCTGATTGAGAATAAAAACTGTCGCAAAGCTAACTAAAAGCAGCATCCACCAAGTGAGTTTGGCCTTCACTTCAGCAGTGATGAATTCATGAACTTAGTCAACGAAAAAAATCATGATCATTAGAAAACTAATTACGGAATCCTCCTTGAATAGGGCAATTTCTCCAGTTCCTGAGTCTGCACAGAACTGCCAGGAACTCGGATCAATGGAAACACTCAAGTTTTTAAGATCGCGTATCTCTCAAAACATTCACAAAAATAGTAATGACCACTAAACCTTCCAGCTGTCTACTGGACATTATGCCAACCAAACTACTGAAAGAGCTACTTCCTGTGCTTGCCCCCCCCCCCTATGTTGAACATAATAAACGGCTCCCAATTTTTATGGAATGGTCTGCCAATCCATGTGAGAGATGCAGACTCAGTCTCAACCATTAAGTCTTTACTGAAGACTGATTGAGTCTAATCTGGCCCAGTGGTGCGAAGGCGAATGGCAAGGCACTGGAGTCAGTCTGTTATATCTGGTGTAATTCCCCTGTCTTATCTGGTGTCCTGTGTGATCTCGGATATGCTCCATCCAATTCTCTCATCTCTCTCCCCCACCTCCTGGAGAACCTGAGCCCTAGGACCATGCCTCAGGACTACCTGGACGGACGACTCCTGGATGTTCCCATCCCTAGTCCACCTGGTTGTGCTGCTGCCCCAGTTTATTCTGTTCTGCCTGCGGCCATAGACCCTGATCCCCCCCCGCCCGCACATGCTGTCTCGACTTCTAAATGCTCAGCTATGAAAGCTAACTGAGGATTAACTCCCGAGGTGCTAAACTCTTGCACCCTCTACAACCACTGTGATTATTTGAACTTGCTGGTCTTCAATGAATGTTTGACCATCTTGAAGAACGATCTGGCCTTAATGGCCATGTACCTGGCACAGCCAGAAGAGGACTGGCCACTTGATTCTTCTCTAGGTTTCTTCCTATGTTCGTGCCTTTCTAGTTTTTTTTTTCCTTTTTGCCTCTTTAAATGGATTGCTTACTCCCCGGAGGTTTTAGGCTGGGTTTCTGTATAAGCACTTTTTACATCTGCTGATGTAAAAAGGGCTTTATAAATACATTTCATTGATTGATTGATTGAGTGTGAAAAACTCAGTAGCGTTGCAGTTCTTGACACAAACCGGTGTGCCTGGCACCTACTACTATACCCTGTTCCAAGGCACTTAAAGGCACTTCAATATTTTGCCTTGACCATTCACCCTTTCAATAGCACACATACACAATCCATGTCTCAATTGTCTCAAGGCATAGAAATCCTTATTCAACCTGTGGATACATCACTCCTCATCTTCAAGAGTCCACGATCTGTGACATACAGTATCATCATAACACAAAACTAATTTCAGTCAGAACAAAATATCAACTAAAGACAAAATACAATCCCCCAGATCAACAGAAATCTCACAGTAACCTTTTCACAAGGTACACGCTGAATATTATTACATTAAACCTTTTCAATACAGCTTTCCTGTGACAGCCATCCTATTTCTGGAAAAATTGGAATTTATTAAGACAAAGGATTAGATATAAATCCAGACACTGCTAACTTCTAACCAAAATGTAGTATTTATCACGGTTGAACTGCCACGTTAGAATATTAAGATTAACTTTCATAACATATTAAGGAAGTTTGGCCATTACATTGACAACTGTTACCATAGGTACGCATTCCCCTCTTGACCAATTACATTTGAGTCATTTGCAGACATTCTCATCCAAAGCAATTTACAGTTGTGGGCACATACATTTTTGTATTTTCTTGTACTGGTCCCCCATGGGAATTGAACCCATGATCTGGGGTTGCAAGTGACAAGCTCTACCAATTCAGCCACACAGGACCCAGCAGGGATTGTTTAAAACCCTGGATAGAGCCTCCCGAGTGGTGCAGTGGTTTAAGGCACTGCATCGCAGCGCTAGCTGTGCCACTAGAGATCCTGATCCAAGTCCAGGCTATGTTGCAGCTGGCCCGCAACCAGGAGACCCATGGGGCACAATTGGCCCAGTGTCGTTAGGGGAGGGTTTGGCTGGCAGCGATGAAGTTGTCCCATCGTGCTCTAGCAACTCCAGGTGCATATGCATATGCACGCTGACATGTTTGCCAGGTGTACAGTGTTACCTCTGACATATTGGTATGACTGGCTTCCAGGTTAAGTGAGCATTGTGTCAAGAAGCAGTGCGGCTTGGTTGGGTTGTGTTTCAGGGGACTGCTGTTGACTTTTGCCCCCCCTGAATCCATACAGGAGTTGCAGTGATGAGACAAGACTGTAAATACCAATTGGTATGGAAGACCAAAGGGACAGCTGTAGATAGATACATATAGATAATATTGAAGATCTGAAATTGTTTCAAAGATTTTATACAAAGTTTGTATTTGTTGATGTTATAATCCTATTGTCGAAATTTCAACTTCAAAACAATAGTTTGCATTGATTCCATGTCACAATACATATACACAATACATTTACATACACTAAGTTGACTGTGCCTTTAAACAGCTTGGAAAATTCCAGAAAATTGTGTCATGGCTTTCGAAGCTTCTGATAGGCTAATTGACATAATTTGAGACAATTGGAGGTCTACCTGGGGATCTATTTAAAGGCCTACCTTCACACTTAGTGCCTCTTTGCTTGACATCATGGGAAAATCAAAATAAATCAGCCAAGACCTCAGAAAGAGATTGTACACCTCCACAAGTCTGGTTCATCCTTGGGAGCAATTTCTAAATGCCTGAAGGTACCACGTTCATCTGTACAAACAACAGTACTCAAGTATAAACACCATGGGACCACGCAGCTGTCATACCGCTCAGGAAGGAGACGCGTTCTGTCTCATAAAGAGATTAACGTACTTTGGTGCGAAAGGTGCAAATCAATCCCAGAACAACAGCAAAGGACCCTGTGAAGATGCTGGAGGAAACAGGTACAAACAAATCTTTATCCACTGTAAAACGAGTCCTATATCGATATAAACTGAAAGGCCGCTCAGCACGGAAGAAGTCACTGCTCCAAAACCGCCATAAAAAAGCCAGACTACGGTTTGCAACTGCACATGAGGACAAAGATTATTCTTTTTCAGGAAATGCACTCTGGTCTGATGAGAAAAAATTAGAACTGTTTGGCCATAATGACCATCGTTATGTTCGGAGGAAAAAGGGGGATGCTTGCAAGCCAAAGAACACCCTCCCAACCTTGAGGCACGGGGATGGCAGCATCATATTGTTTGGGTGTTTTGCTGCAGGACGAACTGGTGCACTTCACAAAATAGATGGCATCACGAGGCAGGAAAATTATGTGGATATATATTGAAGCAACATCTCAAGACATCAGTCAGGAAGTTAAAGCTTGGTCGCAAATGGGTCTTCCAAATGGACAATGACCCCAAGCATACTTCCAAAGTTGTAATAAAGTGGTGATCCTAGATGACCCAAGACCAGGATTAAATGTCAGGAATTGTGAAAACTGAGTTTTAATATATTTGGCTAAGGTGGATGTAAACTTCAGACTTCTACTGTACACAAAGTACCTTTTGATGTCAAAGTGGAATATTTGTTTAAATTTTTTTTACAAATTAATAAAACATGAGGAGCTGAAATGTCTTGAGTCAATAAGTGTTCAACCCCTTCGTTATGGCAAGCCTAAATAAGTTCAGGAGTAGGAAATTGCTTAACAAGTCACATAATAAGTTGCATGGACTCAATAATAGTGTACAACATGATTTTTGAATTACTACCTCATCTCTGTACCCCACACATACAATTATCTGCAAGGTCTCTCGGATGAGTGGTGATTTTCAAACACTTTCAACTACAAAGACCAGGGAGGTTTTCCAATGCCTCACAAAGAAGGAAGCTGTTGGTAGATTTTAAAAAAACATTGAATATCAGACATTGAATATCTTAGCATGGTGTAGTTATTAATTACACTTTGGATGGTGTAGCAGTGCACCCAGTCACAACAAGATACAGGTGTCATTCCTAACTCAGTTGTCGGAGAGGAAGGACACTGCTCAGGGATTTCACCATGAGGCCATTGGTGACTTTAAAACAGTTAGAGTTTAATGGCTGTAATAGGAGAAAACTGAGGATGGATCAACAACATTGTAGTTCCTCCATAATACTAACCTAAATGACAGAGTGAATAGAAGCCTGTACAGAATAGAAATATTCCAAAACATGCATCCTGTTTGCAACAAGGCACTAAAGTAATGCAAAAAAATATGGTAAAGCAATGTCCTGAATACAAAGTGTTGTGTTTGGGGCAAATCCAATATAAAACATTACTGAGTACCACTCCCCATATTTTCAAGCATAGTGGTGGCTGCATCATGTTATGGGTATGCTTGTCAAACTGGGGAGTTTTTCAGGATAAAAAATAAACTAAATGGACCTAAGCACAGGCAAAATCCTAGAGGAAAATCTGGTTGTCTGCTTTCCACTAGACACTGGGAGATGAATTCACCATTCAACAGGACAATAACCTAAAACACAAGAGTAAATCTACACTGGAATTGCTTACCAACAACAGTGAATGTTCCTGAGTGGCCGAGTTACAGTTTTGACTTAAATCTGCTTGAAAATACATGGCAAGACTTGAAAATGGTTGTCTAACAACCAATTTGACAGAGCTTGAAGAATTTTGAAAATAATGGGCAAATGTTACTCAATCCAGGTGTGGAAAGCTCTTAGAGACTTACCTAGAAAGACACACCGCTGTAATTGCTGCCAAAGGTGCTTCTACAAAGTATTGACTCAAGGTTGTGAATACTTGTGAAAATTAGATATTTTATGTTCAATGCATTTGCATTATGGGGTATTGTGTGTAGATGGATGTGAAAAAAATATTTAATACATTTTGAATTTGGGCTGTAACTGGAATAAGTCAAGGGATATGAATACATTCTGAAGGCACTTTAGGGCACATTATACAGTGCATCCTACATCTATACCAATGCTCATAATGAGCAGTATCATTATTAGTGATAGTGATCTGCTTAATTGATTTTGCATTTAATCTTGACCACATTCAAAGTGAAATACATGGCCAATTTAGGTCCACACACCACTGAAATAAGTCTGATTTCCCAAAAGATCAGCTCCTACCGCCCACCACATGCATGTACGCCATCAGGTGAAGAAATGGTCTGACTGTTTTGGTTGTTTTCTTTCAGCAGAGAACAATAACCTTCAGGCAGTGTTTGTTCATCCCCTGTGTGTAAAGCAGGCTAGTGTTAGCCTGCCATGGAAAACCCAGATCTGAGCCTCCCTCTGGGGATAGGGATTCAGGACCATGAAGATTTCCATTTGATATTCCCCAGGCTGTATGATTCTCTGCCTGTTTTCCCACACTGTGAATATATTACAGGACAACAAA